>NC_136972.1:25988776-26011276 GCF_032717465.1 Coenobita brevimanus | reverse complement strand
GTGCTTATATTAAGGAGATGTCCTCCGTAGTGAAAGGTTTGGAAGCGATGTCCAGTACCTCATCAGTACGATTAACTAATATGGCATTTACGTGTTATCCTTATTATTGCCAGGCGATTTATTTTTTCATTTAGAGAACACCTCATCTTAGAAGGTTAAACATCTTGGCAGTTATTGTGAATAAGACTGTCTGCTGATTACTCTCCTTAACTCATTGAGTTCCTTGATGCATTATAATTTCCAGACGATTTTATTCAGCAAGGCTTTTCAAATACAAGGGGTTAGATAAGGCCTTCATTAATCCCTTCATTCCTGTGGTACTTTTAAAGGTTGATTATAGTTGAACAGATTCGACTGGAAAGGGCAAGAAGGTTAAATAAGACAGGGTTAATATGAGACTACATTTTTGCCAGTCAGGCTCTACAAATTAAAGTTCGTTCTGAATCAGCTGTTTATAGAGTTGGTCCATGTGAGGGTGTAAAATTTGCCAGTCAATTTTTGCCGGTCAGACTGTGTACTGAGAGAGAGAGAGAGAGAGAGAGAGAGAGAGAGAGAGAGAGAGAGAGAGAGAAATCAGGTGATATTTGTACCCAGGTAGATCATCCTCATTTATATTTACGCCTTTACCTGATACTGATCTATCGCATATATACCTTTCTAATGCTGACAAGATAGCCGGCGTTGCCCGGGTCTGTTTTTCTTTTTCTAATTCTATTCTTGCTACCTTCTGACGCTTTTATTTAGCTAAAGATAGTGCTTTTCACCTTCCCTCCTCGGTACTTATCTAGCACACACATCTTCTAGTAAACGTGTCTGGAGGCCCACGGTAGTCATAGAACATTGTTTTTTCCCTACCATCCTTCCTTCCTTCCCTCTTGCGCTGCCTGGATTATATAGTGTAATCAATCAGCCCTTCTTTCTTTCTGTCATTCGTCTTCCTTCCTTCTTTCCTTCCTTCCTTGCTTCCTTCCTTTCTTTCTTTTTCTTTACCTTATTCGTGCTGATTCGTGATACCTTCTGACGAATGTGCTATTTTTTTTTTTGAGGGGGGGGGGGAATTTTACACGTTAAAAATAAATGTGTTCATGTAAGGTGTAATACGCACACGTTCTACTTTTGTGACCTACTGAATGGAGTTTGTAATGCATTTGCTACGCGTGCTCTAATTTGGTGATATTTGTAAACATGTTCTATTCTTGTGTTCTGATCTTCTGTGCAGGTTCTCGGTGTTGTATTCGGATGAAATATGTAAACATCTTCTACTATCTGTTGGGTTCTGTTTGGGTGAAATTTGTAAACACCATTCTATCCTCGGGTTCAGATCGAGTGAGATATGTTAACACCTCCTCTTGGGTTCAGATCGAGTGAAATATGTTAATACGTTCAGCTCTCGTGTTCTTATCAGGTCAAATTTGTACCTACGCACCTTTTCGCGCCTGTGCTGCCCTTCCACGATACTGATCTAGCACACACATCTTCGTAATACTGTCAAGAGAGCCGCTGTACCCTGGAGCCCTCGCGTAATAGACCTGTCGCTGAACCAGTTTGCGTAATGTAGCCACTGAACTGCGTATACGACTGCGTAGAGTGACGACCTGCCCCGGGGTGATTGTGGGAGTGAGGGGGGTGGGAGAGGGGTTAGGGTTGATAGGGGACCGAGGGAGAGGTGCGTCGGGGGTGAGGAGGTGATGGGGAAGTAGAGAAGGGTGAAGGGGTGGTGGGAACTGAGGGAGGAGTGTGTGGGTCTGGTTACGGACTGAAAGGAGAGGTGAGGAGGTGATGGGGAAATAGAAAGGGGTGAAAGGGGGGACTGAGAAAGAGGTGAAAGGGTGCTGGGGGACTGGGGAAGGGGTAATAGTGGCTGAGGGAGAGATGAAGGGGTGTTGGAAGACTGAGGAAGGGGTGAGGGGAGACTGAGGGAAAAGGAAGGGGTGAGAGACAGAAGGAGGGGAGAAGTGAACTTTAAAGGGTGAGGGACGTAACAGAAGCGAGATGTAAATGGACTTATGACGGAGACTTTGCTGGACTCTGTTCCTTAACCCCTTCAGTGCCAAAGACGCCATTTTTAATTAATCTATATTTACAGGCAGACTTTTTTTTTTTTTACCTGATAGAAAATTTTACTATGTTTATTACCTGACCGTTTTTTTTTTTTTTTTTTTTGACACCTGGTTGAATATGGTGAGAAACAATATCTGTTAACTCTATGGCAGGATGTCCTTAATTTTTTTCTTTCAGTCAGACGGTTTTATTTAGCTTGTGTGAGACCCGTGGTAGAGGCTTAATGGTGAAATGTTCTTAATTGAGCCTAAGAGGGACTTGGACTTAATTGAAACGATACTTGAACTCCTAATTAAGGCGAGAGATACTTGAAAAACTACTTGAGTGAGGGATACTTAAACTCTGAACTGTTGTGGTGGATACTGATGCTTAATTATTGTAGGGAGAGAAACAACATTTGCGAATAAAAGTGAGAATAATTTACACTGTAAGTAGTGGGAGGTAATTTGAAGTTTAGAATGAGAGATATATGGACTCGGCCCTGTCAAGCCTGGAGATCCTAGAGAGAGAGAGAGAGAGAGAGAGAGAGAGAGAGAGAGATGGAATTAGTGTATTACGGAGAAGGCGATGAGAGAGAGAGAGAGAGAGAGAGAGAGAGAGAGAGAGATCTGGTGGTGGCAGAAATGAAACAGATATTACGTGTCCGTACTGAAAGGGAAATGGTAGCGAGGGATTGTAACTGAAAGGTTTATATTTATATATTTTTTTTATGCGAGGAAGAAGGAACCAAAGGCCATGAGCCCGCAATAAGAGTTCCCTCCAAGAGAAAAACAAAATACAAGAGAGAGCCAAATTCAAGATCCATTCATTTCGAGATGCCTGGACCCACTGCGTTTGAAAGACTGGAGATCATAGGCAGCAGGAAATACAGACAGAGGGAGACAGTTCCAGAGTTGAGCTGTTGCATATACCGGTAAACACTTAAGCTGAAGCGAGAGAAAATTAAGCTGAAACGAGACATACCCAGTATCGTAACACCTGATGGATAACTCTTTCATACCTGCTCATTAGGTGATGGTTAGACCAGGTGAGGCCTCGGTAATTGTTTTTACCTTGGGAACGAGGGATATGAGAGAATATGGCGCTTACCTGTTTTCTCAGTTTTTTCCCCTGGTTAATGTAGTTGATGATCTGGGTTTGATGTTTATAGGAGTCTTTCTGATCAGGTTTTATAGATGTTTACGAGTTTTAGGTCCTCCCCCCACCTTTTTTTTTTTTTTTAACTCAAGGCAAGATATAAATTTTTTAAAAGGTGGCGTTCAGACCAGTTTTCCCATTATTTTTATTGGTATATCTCAGACAATGTTTTTTTTATAAGGTCATGTTGAGATCAGATTTTGTACGCCTACGGGAAACTTCAGACAAGGTTTCTAAGACGTTGGCAATATCTAAGACCGACATGCAGCTTAGGTCTATCTCAGACGGATATTTTTGTAGTCTATAAGGTGAAGTCTAGATCGGGTTTGTAGATATGTATTGAGTAAATTTTAAAGCTTCCAAGATGCTGATCACATCTTAGATCGACCCGCAATTTAGATCAGTACACTATTATTCTCTTTTTACCCTAAATTGGCCCAGATTATCGTCCTTTTGCAGCTAATGCCACATAGTTCGACAGCACGGTAAGACAGTATCACAGCTCTGCGTCCTTCCCATAGCACTTCTTCGTGACTAGCATCCTAATGTAGTGGTAATCCATTGCTACAACTGAGCTCTTGTGATGGAGGGATGTCAGCTTTAGGCCAAGTTGGAGTAAAAGTGGTAGAGCTGATTGAAAAGAAAATTTATGTATACTTATAAGATGGCATTTGTAAAGACTAGAATATTCGGATTAATGGGCTGTTAGAAAGTCGAAATGATCATACAGAAATCATACTCCTTGTCACACCTTACTTGCTTTAGGAAATTGTTGTTTAGTGAGGATGTGATGTGGATGGAGTTGTTGTTGTTGGATGTGGTGTGGGGATGTCGAAGAAGAGAGGGTGTGGTTAAGGTATTAGTGTGGATGAATGATTGTGTGTGTGTGTGTGTGTGTGTGTGTGTGTGTGGTATAATAAGAAAGTGGTGAAAGTAATGATGTGAAAAAGGGTGTTCAGGGTAGTACGGTGAGGATAATGGTGAGTGTGGGTGTGATGAAGGTGTTGTAAGTGAGTGTGGTGAAGAAGGGATAGTGTGAGGGTATGGGTGACGATTTTGGTATGTTTTTGGTTTTGATGTGGTATGAATGAGTCAAGAAAGGTAGTGGTGTTAGTGTGAGTGTTAATAAGGCGATGTGAATGGGTGTGGTGTAGGTGTGGGTGTAGAATAACAAGTAAGGGTGTGGTGAATGTAGGCTAATTGTGTGACTGAAAGTGGTGTAGGTGGGTATCATAAAGAGGGGTGTATAAATGCGTATAATAAATGTAAGTGTAGTGTGGGGAGTGTTGTAGGTGTGGGTGTGTGGATGAATAGGGTGTGTTTGATTAGAAGGGTGCGGTTTGATTGGGCGTTGTATGAGCACGCTTATTAAAGAGTGCAGTGTGGGTAGCATGAGTTGGTGGGTGTGAGTGAATGTGGTGTGGGCTGGTATGGCGAAGATGAGTGTGGTGTGATGGGGTGTGACTGTAGGAAATAATACAAGGTACATTGTATACATTGTAAGTTGTGTGAGTTGGTGAACGTGATGAGGGGTGGTATGGTGTCATTGGATGTGGTGTGGGTGGGTGTGATTTGAGTTTGGTGTTAGTGGGTGTGGTATGATTGAGCATATTGTTAACCCTTGGATTACGGGGGGTTTCTCTCAGTTCTAAATAAAGTCTTATGTGTTGGCCTGAATATTATACCCATGTTTGTCTGTGCCAGGAAAAAAGTGAAGCCTGTTTTAATTCCTTTGTTAGGACTTCAGTTGGCTTAGAGAGAGAAAGAGAGAGAGAGAGAGAGAGAGAGAGAGAGAGAGAATCAAGTGCTAGCCTACAAAGAATACCCATGTCCACCGATACTAGAAAGGGTACCGGTATATACGGTATATAAGTGTGATGTGAGTAGCAGTGATGTGCATGGGTGGTGTTATGCATGAATGGTGTAGATGGATGTGGTATGGTAGGGTGAAGATGCGTGTAAACATGGAGGTAAATGTGAATGAATTGGTGAAGGTGGGTGAATGAGTATGTATGTGAGCGTGGTGTTCAGAACGTAATTTAGATGCATTATTGCGAACACATATATCGATCCCCTGCATTACGATAAAGAACGGGAGAGTGAACAGTAACTTCTGAAACCTAGTGACGTGCTTTTCGGAACTCAGCAAATTTTCCAGGATGATGTGTATGAGTTTCATCCTTGTTCGTCTTAAAAATGGAGCGATGTTCTTGCCGGCAGCTGTACATGATACCGGTATATATTTATGCATGTTGTGTTGTAGAGATGGGTATGTAGTCAGGGTCTGTGTTGGTACTGATGGTGTGGGTAGACGAGGGGAGGCATGCTGTATAGAAAAAGAATATCATGCAGAATTATTGGAGATTATTCTTGACTCCTTTACTGAGGTGATGATGACAGGAGGTAATCAGTTACATATAAAATAAATATATACAAAAGACGTTCATGCCCTGGGAGGGATGGTGGAGATAGTTTCAAAGTATTTCACTACCTGTTTCAAAATATTTCACTACCTATTTCAAAATATTTCAGTACCTGGGATGTCTTCGAAGCTAGATGAAAATCGTCTGGCAAATACAAGAATGAAATACATTGCGGGTTACATACGCTTTTTACTCTGATTTGGTCTAAAATTGATATTTCCCCACATTCAGTGTTGCGTTGTAACAATAGATTAACATTAGAATTTGATGCTAGTCACGAAGGAGTGCTTTGTAAGTGATGTAGAGCCGTAGTGTTTTTTCTTCTTCTGCCAATGAGCTGTGTGAAATGAGCGTCAGAAGAAAAGTCTGGCCCAGGTTAGAGTAAAAATAAAGTAGTACTGAGGAGGTTAAGGCTGAGTGTGGTGTAAACAGGTGTACCGTTGATGTTGATGATGCAGGTGCGACAGGTATTAGGCAGATCCACCTGAATAATGTAGACGAAAGTGATATTAGTGTCGGGATCTTTATTTGGCTCACGTGAAAACCCAAGAGATATGTTGACGTCCCTCTCACTTCGCCACTTTTCCCCGCCTTCTGATTATGACAGCTGTACTTAATCCTGCAGCTTGATGCGTGTGGATTCCCTCAGCTGGATAATATCGCCTGGCATAAGCGAGGATAAGAGATTAGCGTTTGAAATACTGGAAAAGGTTATGGAGGGAGCTTTTAACCCTTTAGCTTCTTGGGGGAGTCTTCCAGGTGAACATAATCGCTCAGCATGAAAAAGAAAAAAATAGCTAAACACCGAAAAGGTTACATGGAGCTTTTAGATTAAGCCTCGTGGGGAGTCATTCAGCTCTAAGACATCGTGTGACATTAGCGAGAATAAAATAGCTAAACACTGAAAGGCCTACGTAGAGCTTTTAAATTAAGCTTCGTGGAGATTCATTCAGCTCTAAGACATCGTGTGACATTAGCGAGAATAAAATAGCTAAATAGTGAAAGAGTTATGTAGAGCTTTTAAATTAAGCTTCGTGGAGATTCATTCAACTCTAAGACATCGTGTGACATTAGCGAGAATAAAATAGCTAAATAGTGAATGAATTACGTGGAGCTTTTAACCCTTGAGCTACGTTTGAATTTTCTCAAGTGAATAAAATCGCCCGACCTCAGCAAGAACATAATATGTACACTCAACCATCACGTTAAAGTTGTCACTTTTTACCTACCCTTTGCCTGCGTCTTGAAAGGATTGCAAAAGACCGATTTTAAGTCTTAGACGAATGGGAATCACTTACTAGATGAAGACTACAATTACTAGGATCAGTAGTGGTTTGAGATTTTTGCATTTCGATTGATATTTAACACAGAGGACGGAAAATCACTCCTAGGCTGAGTAAATCGTCTAGTGGCAGCAATGTGGAAGTAGTGAAAGGGGTTAAGTTTGCTATTAAGCCCTTTACTACGGTGACAGTTTTTAATGTACGGTACCGTATTCCTACTATTACCGCAGAGTTCCCTAGTAGTGATGATTATGGAGACTATACCTTACCCCACCTGTTTGTAAAGTTTCCCCTAAGCTGAGAAAAATCGTCTGGTACAGGTAGTATTAAGAATTTATGTAAAAATATCGTGGTATTATAAGAATATTACCCGAAGTGCGAGAAATCTAACTAGTTCATTTTTACTTCCGCGAGGCGATTTCTTTCAGCTCAGTAAAATCGTCTGGCATGGCAACATTAAATAAAAATCACGTCCTTGTATTGAAAGGGCTTTGAGTGCGTGCTTCACATTTATAAATAATTGGGTAGTGGATCCGGATGGGGAAGGCTGGATGTGTGTTATTAGTCTGGTACATGTTTTTCCCTTTATCTATTTTTATTTTATTGGATTTTTTCCCCCCCGGCCTCATCTGATACTGGTGCAAGCGTATCATACATCACAAATACGAGTAGGATTTGTTATACGTACAGGGAGGTAGTTGGTGGGCGTGAATGGTGTTGTCTGTGAGAGGATTTTAGGTGGGCTTAGACATGTTAGAAGTTAGAGGAGTTAGACGCCCATAGTCCATAGAAATTAGAAGCATTCGGTACAGATGGCGGTCTTGTGTAAAAAAATCCTTGCTAGCGAAGATTAGTCTAGCTTGACCCGATTGCCATATGGGCCTTTCTCGGCAGGACAGAGGGGTGTTCTGTGTCCTATTTAAGTGCAAATGATGGGGATTGCAAAGGGAAAGGGGTTATGTAGGGAGGGTTTGAAGGGGGGCGATGGTATGGTGAAGGAGGGCGGGGCTGTGGGGAGGGCGTGGTGCGGATGTGCAGGCAGGACACCCATGGCCGGGAGCCTCATTTATAAAGTTTCTAGGTCTTAAACTTGTGTCTAAGATCGCCTGTTTATTTTCTCGTCTTTACGCTTATAGTTACCCTTGACCTGTGAAACAAACTAGAGTGACCTTGAGAGTGAAAGAATACGAAAGACAAAACTGCTCCTGATAAACAGCGAAGTGTTATGTTGGCTTGTTTATCCTGGGAACTGTTTGAGATCCTTGATAAATAAGATGCCAAGTAAGGGAACCGGTACCACAGAACCGGTTACTGGGGTCTGCCTGCCTGCCTGCCTGCCACCACCCCAAGCTGCCCGACCTCTGCCCTTACTCGTCCCACGCCACACTCCCGCGATCAGACTGGGTGGAGGAGGAGGAGGGGGGCGAGTGGGTGGCTGGATGGACGAGTGGAGAGGGCCGGGTGGAGCGGGATGAAAGGATAGGGAGACTGGGAGAGGCTGGAGAATGACAATTAGGAAGAGAAGGGGAGACTGAAGTGCAATAAGTGGGGGTTAAAGAGAGAAAGATTCGATGAGAGGGGGGTGTGAGTGGGTGGCTAGATGGACGAGTGGAGAGGGCCGGGTGGAGCGGGATGAAAGGATAGGGAGACTGGGAGAGGCTGGAGAATGACGATTGGGAAAAGAAGGGGAGACTGAAGTGGAATAAATGGAGAGGGTTAAAGGGAGAGAGTTTCGATGAGTGGGGGAGAGTGGGTGGCTAGATGGAGCGGGATGATAGGGTAGGGAGACTAGGAGAGACTGGAAAACGACGATTAGGAAGAGAAGAGACTGAAGAAGGGGTGGAGCGAGAGGGATTTAATGAGTGGGGTGAGTGGATGGCTAGAGGGACGAGTAGAAAGCGCCAGGTGGAGAGTTATGAAAGGATAAGAGACTGGGAGAGATGGAGAACGATGATCAGGAAGAGAAGGGGAGACTGAAGTGGAATAAGTGGAGAGGGTTAAAGGGAGAATTATTCGATGAGAGGGGGTGAGTGGGTGGCTTGAGGAACGAGTGGAGAGGGTCGGGTGGAGAGGGATGAAACGGATAGGGAGACTGGAAGAGACTAGAATGTGACGATTAGAAAGAAACTTGGGAGACTGGAGAGGGATAGGAGAGGGACGAATGGGGAGAGGTGAAAGGATAGGGAGAAGAGAGGAGATTAGACAGAGAGGACCGAGTAGAGAAGGGTGGGGAGAGGGCGGAGAAACCGGAAAGGGATGAGGAGTGGGATTATGAAGGTGAAGGAAATTAAGAGGTTTGGAGTATGGGGAATGATGACAGAGGGATGGAAAGACCAGAAATGGGTGGAGAGAGAGACGAGGGATTTTGAGAGGGAAGAGGGAAAGAAAGGGATCGTGGATGCTGGGGAGGGGTGGAAAGGTTGGAAAGGAATGGAGAGAAGATGAACTGAAACTAGAGAGGGACTAATTATGGATGGAGAGAAGAGAGGGAGTTGGGAGGTTAGAGTGTTGGAAACTAGACTGAGGTGAAGAGAACAGAGAGGGATTTAGAAACTGGAGAGGGACTGGGAGGCTGTGGAGACATTAATATACTAGATGGGAGGGGAATGACTGGACTGGGGAGTAGGGAGAGGACTTAGGGATGGGATAACTGGAGATGAATTAGGAAAATGGAGATGAATTTTGAGGTTGGATAAAATTGGAGAAGTGAGGTTGGGAAATGGAAGAAGCTCAATCCAGTGAACAGAGAGAGTAGTTTGATATGAGGTGACTAGAGACAGGTTAGAAAGTTAGAAAAAGAGAAGGATACTAGAAAGGGTTAGAGTGAGGACTGACATTGTAGGGTGAAGGGATGAAGTGGTGCAGGATGAAAAGAGTGAGGGAATATGAGGCTTGGGAAAGATGAAGAGAGATTATCAGTTGTCAGGAGATTGAGATGGATTGATAGATGATGTGGATGATTAGGATCTTGAATGAGGAAGATAAAGAAGAGATTAAAAAAGAACAGACTGAGAGACGGGATTGGGTAGAGATCATAGAGAAGAGAATGTGATAGAAACGAGGGAAAAAAAGAGTAAAATGAAGAAAGGACATTAAATAAAAGTGGAAGGAAGAACAATACTGAGAAGGGGGTAAATGAGAAGAGCTACTGGGGAAAAGAAGATAATGATGAGAGAGAGAGAGAGAGAGAGAGAGAGAGAGAGAGAGAGAGAGAGAGAGAGAGAGAGATAACAGATATATAGGAACGAAGGGAATGCTCAAGCGAAAGAACACACAGGAAGGATACAAAGTGAAAAAAAAAAAAAGAGGCGAATAACATCATCGAAAGAAGACCCCAAATAGGTACAACTTTTAAAGCACCGCACGTAAGCACACTACATAATCCCCTTCGTGCTCTCAAAAATACAAGTCTATTATTATAACCCAGGACGTAGTATTATAAGTTAAAGTAGTGCGAGAGTAAAAATTAGCAAAAAAAAAACAGGACTTGACCAAAATTTACAAGAGGTTGGTCTGATGTCTTGAAGTCTACCCATAAATCGCTGATAGAGGCGCTGATCGGGTTGAATACCAGGTTACCTTCGACCTTATGGCGCCTTGACCAGGAACTGCCCCAAGCTGGAAGAGGTTAACTAATTCATCAGTCCAAAAAAAGTCCAAAAAAAGAAAAAAAGGAAAAATAAAATTAATGTTCATTTTAATACTATGCACAGAGCGATTATGCCCTTAGGAACGAAGCATAACTCTCGGCCATCATTATAATTGTCTTGGATGATCACGGGGGAGCTAAAAAAAAAAAAAAAAAAAAAAAAGGCAAAAAGAAAAAGCCAAAAAAAAAAAAAAAAAAGTGCGAGAATTATGTTTTCTTAGGGGGTTGTGTTTTTTCCTTCTTAGATATTTATGTATCTGTTTTAGTTTTACAGCCATGTTTAGCGTCTGTTGACTTGTTTTTGTATGTTTTAGCTTACAGAAAACATTACTTACAAGAATTATGCCTCCTGAGATGGTATATATATATATTTACTGGACTATTTCTTTACATACTTTAGTGTTATGGTCCTGTTTTATTAAGGCATGTCATATAAGTAAACAATATTGGATGTTTATGTAGCTGTATTGGCCTAAAAAATACAAAAAATTACAAGAATGATGTTTTCTTCAGGGTTGTTCTTCTTTCTGTACTATATATTTAACTTAATAGTTTATATATTTATTATTATATTAGAAGCTTTCTGTGACGTAGGCGCCTCATACAATTAAAGTATTTGGACTGTTTATGCATATACTTTAATCTTACGTTCTTCTGTATTTTAATCGCCTTATTTTTTTGCCATTATTTTGCATTTTATTCGTATTAAATCTACTCTTTATTCACCTTAAGGAGAGGCTATGAATCGAGGAGGTTAGGTCTGACCATTATCTCTTCTAGTACCTGGGGCTTATCTTAAACAAAGCAAGAGAGAGAGAGAGAGAGAGAGAGAGAGAGAGAGAGAGAGAAAGCGTCGTCAAACTGAGTCGCTTAATAAAATCTTCAAAGGAACGCACCTTATCCACGTTAGGCCACATGAATATTTACACGTATTTTTGTTCATAATTTTCTTATATAACCGTCTAATGTGTATACTTTAATCCAATTTCCTTTTAACATACGCACCTCATATAAGTAGCTTAATATTTCTTTACTACGTCTTTTTTCTTCTTATATATATATATATATATATATATATATATATATATATATATATATATATATATATATATATATATATTTAGCTGATGTTAGACTAGTATATTGAGTTATGAGAGGCCTTCTAGTAGTGAAGGGGTTAATTAGGGTTATATTGTGAAAGGCTTCGATTTTAAAAAGTATCCCTTGAGGTGAAGAAAATCGTCTGTGGAATGAATGATATGGTAGTAGCAGTAGTAGTATGGTAATGATGATGACAGTAATAAATGATAATAAGAGCAACAACAGCAATTGATATATTAATGATAATAATAATAATAATAATAATAATAATAATAATAATAATAATAATAATCCATCTATCCATCTAACATCCAATCCCATGTTGTCACGTGAGAAGCGTAGGAGCCCGGGGCTAGGCAAGTTGATCCTGACATTTAAATAATAATAATAATGAAAACAGCAACAGTAATAATAATACTAATAATAACCAACAATAGCAATAACAACAAAAACAATAATAATAACGGTAATGCTATTTTTTATATACACATCATTACATATACTTTAATCGCATCATCTTTTTAACCCACACACCCCATACTTCTCCTCACACTTCATATTCGTAACTAATAATATTTTTCTCCGTCGCCAATAAGTATATCACAACTAAATATAATCACCTGGCGCCGTTGTGGAAGCCCCGTAGGTCAGAAAATTCCTTAACCTGCGTCTTTTAATTCTCCTTCGTTTGTTTAATGCATTTTGTGGTGAAGTGATGGTGTGTCGGTGATAGTCTGTGATTCGCGCTACAAGGCCACACTTCCCTGACCCCTGGCGCTGGCTGAGAGAGAGAGAGAGAGAGAGAGAGAGAGAGAGAGAGAGAGAGAGAGAGAGAGAGAGAGAGAGAGAGAGAGAGAGAGAGAGAGAGAGAGAGAGAGAGAGAGAGAGAGAGAGAGAGAGTCTAGGTGGTGTTTATGTTGTGTTTTGAGGTTTTGTGTGTGTGTGTGTGTGTGTGTGTGTGTGTGTGTGTGTGTGTGTGTGAGAGAGAGAGAGAGAGAGAGAGAGAGAGAGGGGGGGGGAATGGGTGGTGTATATGCATATGCGTTGTGAGGTGAGGGTGGGGTGAAGAGTTTTTTGTGGCTATTTTGGTGGTAGTGGTGTGTGTGTGTGTGTGTGTGTGTGTGTGTGTGTGTGTGTGTGTGTGTGTGTGTGTGTGTGTGTGTGTGTGTGTGTGTGTGTGTGTGTGTGTGTGTGTGTGTGTGTGTGTGGTGTAGTGATAATTTACTGAATATGGTGAATTAGTGATATGTATGATGAAAAGGTGAAACTGCGATGAATGAATGAATAGTAATGAGTGGATAGGAAGGTGGAATTTAGTGATTGGATAGGTAGGAACGGGGTTAGGAGTAAAGGTGTCAGGTAAAGGGGATAGGAGGGGTCAGGGAGAGAGGAGAGGAGGGGTCAAGGAAAGGGGAAGGAGAGAGGAAGAGGACTAAGACGGGTCAAGGAGAGGAGTAGGCTAAAGGAGAGGGATAGGAAGCGCTAGAGGGAGGGGATAGGAGGGGTCAGGGAGAGGGAATGGACAGGTCATGGAGAGGGAAGAGGAAGGATCAGGAAGAGAAGATCGGAAAGGTCAAGGAGAGGGGACAGGAGAGGTCAAAGAGAGGGAATAGGAGCTGTCTAGGAGAGAGAATGGCATGGAAGGATTGAGGGAAAGTTGGGGATAATGAACAAAGCAAAGAGTTGGGGAGGTTGTTAGGGGAAAGGGGAAGACCTGTGTTAAGAGGAAGGGGGAACGGCTATATGGATGGGAGGAGGAAGAGGAGGAAATGTTAAGGGGGAGGTAGAAAGAGCTGAGTTAAGGGGAAGGGAACAGAGTCGTATTGGGGAGGAGGCAACGGAGGTTTATGTTAGGGGAAGAAGGAAGAGATGTATCAAGGGGAAGAGGGATGGGGAAGGAGTTTGTCAGTGGAAAGGGGAGGACTGTTTGAAGGAAAGGGGATGAAGGGAATGTTAAAGACTTGCGTTAATTAGGGGGAAGGGGCAAAAAGGGAGGGGAAAGGCTGCGTGAGGGGAGGGGGACCGGGGTGGAGGAACGTTTGTTAGGGAGGGGGAGGGGGGTGAGGAGGGGGGAGAGGTAAATGCGGAGCGTATCTAAGCTTGAGGCAAAGGAGAGGTCAGAGGGAGTTAGGATGGAGGTGGAGGTGGATGGGAGGGGGAGTTACTGGGGAGCGGGGAGAAGGAATAGGTCAGCTTGAAGGACAGGGGTCAGACTAGGGAGAGAGAGGAGGAGGGGAGAGAAGAAGGGGTAGAATTAGAGGATAGAGGAGGTCTGCAGAGAGAGAGAGAGAGAGAGCGAGAGGAGGGAGGGGGAGTAAAGTAAGAGAAGAGAAGGTGGTGTTTGATTAAAAGAGAAGAGGTCAGAGTCGGACAAAAATGAACGAGATGGGAGAAGAGAAGAGGAGGAGGAGGAGGAGAAAGAAAAGGAGGGAGGAGGTAAATGCAGAGAATAAGAAAGAGGAGATGAGGTTAAATAAGATTAGAGAAGTGATCAAAGAGGATGGTTTGGGCAGAGTGAAGAAAGGATTTGAAGAGAGAGAGAGAGAGAGAGAGAGAGAGAGAGAGAGAGAGAGAGAGAGAGAGAGAGAGAGAGAGAGAGAGAGAGAGAGAGAGAGAGAGAGAGAGAGAGGAGATAAGGCAGAGAGAATAAAGGAGAAGATGAGGAAGAGAAAACAACCAGAAGATGAAAGAGATCTTGGGAAAAGAGGAGTGTGGGGAAGGATGAGAGGAGAGAAAAGGTAAAATTAAAGAAGCGGTTAGATTAGAAGAGAGAGGGAACAGGTAGGAAGAGGAGAGAGGAGAGGGAAAAGAAGATCAGGTGAGATTAGATGGGCAAATGAGTCAGAGAAGAAGCGAGCAGAGTAAGTCGGGCCGTAAAGGAAGGGTGAAATGAAGAGATCGGTAGGGAGGAAGGAGAGAAGAGGAGATTGAGGTGGGTAGGAAGGCAGAAGGAGAGTGGAAAAGGTTGAGAGAGAGAGAGAGAGAGAGAGAGAGAGAGAGAGAGAAATGCTGTATGTAGGAGAGAAGGGAAGGAGATTTAGAGACAAAATATTTATGGAAGAGAAGAGCTGAGGAAGCGGAGTAAGAAATGGAAAGGTGAAGGCAGGAAGGAATGGAGAGAGTAAGAAAGGAAGGAAAGTGAGGAGGGGAAGAGAAGATGAGGGAGGGAGGGGATGAAGAAAGAGAGAAAGATGGGAGAAGCAGAGAAGAGGTAATGATTTACAGAAGAGAGAAAAATAATATTAGAAATGAAGGGAAGAAGGTAGGGCATGGTGGAGGAGAGGGAAGAAATGGAGGAAAGACAGAGGGGAGAGAAAGTGAGGCATATGCAAGAGGAAAGAGAGGTCAAGGAAGGGTAGATGGGCCGGAAGAAACGAAGGAGAGAGAGAGAGAGAGAGAGAGAGAGAGAGAGAGAGAGAGAGAGCATATGCAGATACAACAGGTCTGCGTGCGTCATCATGCAATGGAGGGAAAGAAGTGATGGAAGGGAGAGAAGTAGAGGTGTAGGTAAGAAATGGGAGGAAGAAAGAGAGGGAAGAGAGAAAGTAGAGGAGGAGAGAAGGGGAGATTTCGAGGGAGGAAGAAAAGGAATGGAGGAAAGGTGGAATGAATAGAGTGAAAGAAGAAAGATGAAGAAAAAGGAGATAAGTAATACATGAATGAGAGAGAGAGAGAGAGAGAGAGAGAGAGAGAGAGAGAGAGAGAGAGAGAGAGAGAGAGAGAGAGAGAGAGAGAGAGAGAGAGAGAGAGAGAATAAATCGCACCAAAAAGATAAAATTGGCTACCATTTGACATTTGGAAAACAAGAAGGAAAGGGGACACAAGAAATGAAGATTAAAAAGAAGAGAGAGAGAGAGAGAGAGAGAGAGAGAGAGAGAGAGAGAGAGAGAGAGAGAGAGAGAGAGAGAGAGATTAAAGAAAAAAAGTAAGCTCCAGTGGCATACTCAGGAGTCGGTGTATTCGTTATCATAAGCAGGTGGGTGGGTGAGCTACCTGCTAATATTTCACAGCTTATTCCACCCGTGACTGCCACTCCCCTCACTAGGCTTTCACGCTTGGCCACTCATCCCCCACCTCCCCCGCCATCTCTCTCTCTCTCTCTCTCTCTCTCTCTCACACACACACACACACACACACACACACACACACACACACACACACACACACACACACACACACACACACACACACACACACACACACACACAGTACTTTAGTTACAGCAGTAGGAGAAAAGGATAATACAGCAGGGAGAGAGAGAGAGAGAGAGAGAGAGAGAGAGAGAGAGAGAGAGAGAGAGAGAGAGAGAGAGAGAGAGAGAGAGAGAAACGTCATCGAACTGAAGATTTTAAACCGTGGGGAATGGCAAAGGTGCTTGTGGGTTGCATTATCTCCCTCAGCGTTTCTTATTCATCACTTCCATCGCGGGGGCTTAACTTGATAATGGCGGCAAAAAGGGTGGGTGTGCGCCGTTACAATCAACACGATCTAATAAACCAAAATATGCGCGGGACCATAAATCTCCAAACCTACATGACCAAAAATAAAAAGAAAAAAGAAAAAGGCAAAAGGGTAATGTCTCGCTCGTTCGAAGGGTTAATTGAGAAGGTGGGGTTTACGTGAAGAAAAAAAATTGAAGTAAGGGGAAAAACTTAAATGTCTCGTTTGTTCCAAAGGTGGTCTGAGAAGGTGGGGTTTACAAGAAGGAGAAAATTGAGGAGGAAAAACTTCAGGTGTAGGTAGAGGTTAGTCACAGCCTTCCTTATCCTTTTTCGTACTAAGAGAAATAATTCCTTGACTTCTAGGGAGTCTTATAATTTCAATATAGTCGTCTTTAAGTAGGAAGAATTAACTGAGATGGGCGTCACCGAACTGAGAGGGATAATAAGACCAAGATTTACGCAGAGGAGGGGAAAAAAATTAGAGTGGAAAAACTTCGTGATGCTGGAAGGAAACACAGCCAGGAATCAACCCTTTATATATGGTGGGTTTCTGAGCTGAGCAAAATCGTCTGTCGTGTAACTGAAAAAAATATAAAATTCTTTATTCTTGGCCCTAACGCGAATTGTGATGGCATTTTACGTTTTTATCAGTTCATGTTTTTGGTGTGTGTGATGTCTGTTGAGCGCACACACACACACACACACACACACACACACACACACACACACACACACACACACACACACACACACACACACACACACACACACACACACACACACACACACACACACACACACACACACACACACACACACACACACACACACACACACACACACACACACACACACACACACACACACACACACACACACACACACACACACACACACACACACACACACACACACACACACACACACACACACACACACACACACACACACACACACACACACACACACACACACACACACACACACACTAGATAATGTGCAGTTGAAAGGTTGAACATATTCCAGTGATTCAGTGAACGAATTGCGGTAAAGTCGAGCCAACCACAGTGACATTCATGCAACTCCCCTTTCTTCTAGTCATGAGGCTTTTGGCTGTGTTCTCCAGATTAAGCTAATCAAGAGAGAAAACAGGGGAGGCAGTTGTGGTAGTTGAGTTACAAATAGTGTCTTATCCATGCAGTCCACGGCTTCAACACTGCAATTACCCGTCTTTGTAAAGTTACATTCTCAACATAAGTTTAATGAGAAATGTGCCGTCGAGAGGTTTTTGCTGGTTAGGGCAATAATTACTGGTGTATGCGAGAGGTTATATGCCCCACCCTAGCGTATACCCGACCCACCCTAGTCCCTCTATGCTATGTTCGTTCTTGAAGTATGCTCCAGACGATGCGAAACGTCGTATACTCCACCTTAACGTATGCGACGCCCATCCTAGTCTCCTAACGATAAGCCTAGCGTATGCCTTACCCTAGCGTATGCTCCCTTCCTAGCGTATACCTCACCCTAGCACATACCTCACATTAGCGTATAGCCCACCCTAACGTATGTTCCACCCACCCTAGTCTTCTTAAGTTATGCCTGTCCTTGAAGTATGCTCCAAACCATGATATAAGGTTATGAAGGATCTCTGTTAGTAAAGGAGTTAATGTAGGATTTATTTAACCCATCTAGTTCGAAGTCTCCAAAGTTAAATGAAGTTGTCCGCAGGTAGCAAGAGTATGTCATCGTAGTGAAGGTGTGTGTGTGTGTGTGTGTGTGTGTGTGTGTGTGTGTGTGTGTGTGTGTGTGTGTGTGTGTGTGTGTGTGTGTGTGTGTGTGTTTGTGTCAAAGGCACGTGAGCACGCAAAATTAGCTGTCTCAAAGAAGGATGAGATCTGAATTAATGGGAGAGAGAAAGAGAAGTGTGTGTGTGTGTATGTGTGTGTGTGTGTGTGTGTGTGTCTGTGTGTGTGTGTGTGTGTGTGTGTGTGTGTGTTAAAGTGACTAATTGGAATCTCAAACCGGACTATCGTGGGCCCAGAGACATCGACGGATGCAAATATAACCAGAGTTCAATCGATCAAGATGTCACGCAGCACAGGGTTAGAGATGTTTCATACTGTGTGTGTGTGTGTGTGTGTGTGTGAGAGAGAGAGAGAGAGAGAGAGAGAGAGAGAGAGAGAGAGAGAGAGAGAGGAGAGTAAGACGGTCGCCTGATATTTCTAAGTCTTAAGATTTAGAGGAAAAGCAGAGAAACCTGAAGGGTATTTAGCTTGGTATTGGAGGGATGTGGCGACTCGACCTCCTAGCACTTGGGTTGCAAGCACATTTATCCCTTCAGCGATACAGGAAGGGTGGGAGGAATTGGAGAAGTGATAAAGACGCTTCCGGTTTTCCCCCACGTTCAATTTCCTCTTTGAAATGAAGCTTTTATTTTGATCTCCCCACCCTATCCTCATGAGATTTTGGTTGAAGATGATGATGATGACAGTATGTTGATGATGATGCATTCACTTTAATATATGTGAGGACATTGTGCATCCCCCTCTCTTCCTCTTGATGCTTACTCCTACTCCAACAATGGTAATCCACTCCTTGCCCAGAGCCTACTTCCCTGACATCATCATAGCCACATAACTTGCCTGGCCACATAA
The DNA here is from genome assembly GCF_032717465.1 of Coenobita brevimanus. Lineage (NCBI taxonomy): Eukaryota > Metazoa > Arthropoda > Malacostraca > Decapoda > Coenobitidae > Coenobita > Coenobita brevimanus. The sequence goes on along the minus strand of NC_136972.1, from coordinate 25,992,526 downwards.
AAGTCGAGGCGCATAATCAAGTGCTGCTATAAAGTTAGGAGTGGCCAGACCGGAGAGAGGGAGAGTCGGTGGTAATTCTCCCCGCGATCAAACTTTCCTCCTCCTTACTTACATCGCCTCGTTAGTGTGTCCCCTGAATTTGAGCAGGGTTTCATTGGGTTTCTGTGAGCTTAAGGCTTTCACTAGAAGGAGTTGTCAGCTGGTTAACAATACCTATCTCTATCCCAGAAAAAAATCCTTACTACATCTTCTCGTTAGTGTCTGTGCTGCATTTGAGCTGGGTTTCATTGGGTTTCTGTGAGTTAAGGCTTTCACTAGGAGGGGTTCTCGTGGCTGATTAATATCATCTGGCTTAATCCGGAAAAAATTACTAGTTAACTAAGCAATATATAGGCCTGGTCAAAAGGTTTCTTTCATGTAAGTAAAATCGTTTCTCATGAGCCAGAGTAGAATTCCTGTGACTTCGCCAGAGAAAGAGTAAAGACAAAGAAAAGGGATAACTGGAGAAGGTTAGCCAATACCCAGGTGGAGTTTCATTATAAGATGTCAACCCTGAGCTGAATACAAGGCAGGAATGAAATAACGAAGATGTTGTTGGAATAAAGTGGTTAATTCAGTATGAAGGTAAATTGGAGACGAGGCGATATTACATTAAGGGAATTTATTGATCGGTTAATTCACCATGAAGGTAATGCATTGATAAAGTAACCCAATAATCGACACTATCACCATGTACTTTATTGGCAAGGTGATTTATTGACCGGCAAGGTAATAAAAAATAATAAAAAGTAATATATTGGTAGGAGAACCTGGCTAGAGAAGCAGTTTGCCAGTAGGTTAATTTCCTGCTGAGGCTATACACTGAAGGGTAAATTATCTTGGAAATTGATCTGTTGGGGAGGTTATTTTTTGATGGATTATTTCACCGTAATAGGAATCTGATAAAAGTGTATTTTGTACTAAAGTAATTTACTGAGTTAGGTCCCTGTGGTAATGCTGTCTTGCTAAGGTGTTTTTATGTAAGGTTATTTATTGATGGGTTAATTTTCCATGATATGTGTCTGGCATTTTGTTAGGGTAATTTATGTATAGGTATTTCTCAAGTAATACTCATGTGGTAAGGTAATTTTGTGTTAAGGCAATGATGGTTAATTATGGTATTATTTTCTTGGCAAAGTATTTTTAATCGCTACTTAATTCTCAAGCAATTTTCTCACAGGTATTTTGGAGCTAAGGTAATAATTATATCGATACTCAATTCTCAGTTAATATTCACACAGGTATTTTTTGGGCCAAGTTAAATTTATCGATAATTTTTTTGTAATATTTTCAGTTATTTTTGTAGTTAATTTTCGGGTAATATTCTCAGATGTTCTTGTGTTAAGGTAATTTGATAATTCTCAAGTAATATCCTCACAGGAATTTTTATGTTCAGGTAATTTACTGATGGACTAATTATGTATGAAAGTGATCAGGTGGTGAGGTTATCTAGAGGCAAGGTTATTGGGTGATAAGACCAGGTGTTCGTGATAACCTGTGCGCCCCCTGCTAAAAGTAATTTCCCCCCCCCTCTCTCTCTCTCTCTCTCTCTCTCTCTTTCTCTCCAGGTGTAAATGATAACCTGTGCGTCCCCTGTTAAAAGTAATTTGCAAGCGGGTGACTAACTTTAATTCCTTCCACACGATTATATTTCTCTCTCTCTCTCTCTCTCTCTCTCTCTCACACACACACACACACACACACACACACACACACACACACACACACACACACACACACACACACACACACACACACACACACACACACAAAACGTCAGATTTTTTTTTTTTTTTTCAGTTTTTAAGGACCTCGTGCACTCAGGACAAATGAAGAGCTTCCGACCCTTTCGTAGTAGTGAGAGAGAGAGAAAGGACGTCATTAAACTATACCCTTTTGACTCTAACCTGGCCTGAAATTGCCGTCTCTCCGTCATGAATGTTGAATCAGAGATAAATGAATATGATGCTAGGCATGAAAAAGTGCCGTGGATGCATAGTCACAGTATTGCCTTATTCTGCCACTGAGCATCATGAAATAAACAGCAAAACGGCGAAAATCTGGGCCAATTTAAGGTGAAATAGGTATAGAGGTGTTAAAAACTGAGAAGGGAAAGGTGCAGGTAAGCTCCGACGTCTGGTAGCTAGTTTTGAAACCTATGAAGGGAGAAAAGATTGTTTTTTCGACCTTTGCTGATTGCATTCTGAAAAAATCAGATATACTTGAATAATTCCAAGCGTAGTGTGATGTTAAAATATGCGCCAGTAATAACAATAACAGTGTGAGGTTAAGTCGAAATATAGGCCAGTAATAACAATCGCAATGTGAAATTAAAGTACAGTATACGCCAATAATAACAGTCATAGTGTGAGGTTACAATATACGCCAATAATAACAATCGTCGTGTGGCGTTAAAACAAAATATATGCCAATAATAACAATCGTAGTGTGAGGGTAAAACAAAATATACACCAATAATAATAATAATAATAATAATAATAATAATAATGATAATGATAATAATAATAATAGTAGTAGTAGTAGTAATAGTAATGATAATAATAACAGCAATCGTTGTGTTAGGTTAAAACGAAATATACGCCATGGCACTGAAACACCTTTATATTAATACGTCTTTAAGCTCCTTGTGAGATAATGATAATAATAATAATAATAATAATAATAATAATAATAGTAGTAGTAGTAGTAATAGTAATGATAATAACAGCAATCGTTGTGTTAGGTTAAAACGAAATATACGCCATGGCACTGAAACACCTTTATATTAATACGTCTTTAAGCTCCTTGTGAGATCCCCGGCATGACCTAAGCACAAGTGGGTGTCCAGTTTTTACCCCTTCGTTATCTGGGAGATGTCGGGATGTCTCCGTGCTCAATTAATCTTCCCAGGAGATGTATATACGCGACACGTCACCGCTCTGTGTCTCCAAGATAATGAAGCAGGGAAGGACTGGAGCCAAAACAGTTTCTTGGATGCCAGCATAGGGCGTTAGGTATTATTATTTTGAAGTTCTGTAATTATTTTATGTATTAATAGTTCTTTGGGTGTCAACAGAGAGGGGGTTAAGTATTCTTTTGTGGTTACTTTCATTATTTTGTGTCTATGCAGTTCAGTGGATGACAACAGAGAGGGCGTAAGTTACTGTTTTGTGTGTGTGTGTGTGTGTGTGTGTGTGTGTGTGTGTGTGTGTGTGTGTGTGTGTGTGTGTGTGTGTGTGTGTGTGTGTGTGTGTGTGTGTGTGTGTGTGTGTGTGTGTGTGTGTGTGTGTGTGTGTGTGTGTGTGTGTGTGTGTGTGTGTGTGTGTGTGTGTGTGTGTGTGTGTGTGTGTGTGTGTAATTATGTCTTCCCAGCGGGGTGTGGTAGATCGCGGTGTTTCCTCTTGGGTCAGCTGCTTTCACCTAACGGAACTGGGCAACATCTATAGCTTTAGTTATGAGGAGAGTGATTTTGTTGGGTGTTACCAGTTGTATCGACCCTCCACTTAGTCTGCGTTTCCGACTATAGATCTTTGTCAGGTCAGAGCAATCGCGCAATAGTTTCGGTACCGTATCTTATTTCCTCACTCTGTATTTAGTTGGGAAGAAGAATCACGTGAAATAATTTTATATTCATTATTTACAAGCCACTGAAAGCCTCGTGGTTTGTTTTAATCCTTCCATAAAGGAAAGGCTTCACATAGGTACTGCATT
>NC_136972.1:25941276-25983776 GCF_032717465.1 Coenobita brevimanus | reverse complement strand
GTGTGTGTGGAATGGGAGATAAAGGTACATGTGGAATGGAGGGGAGTGGGTAGGTTATGGAGGGGGAGTGGAGAAGGTCATATAAAGAAGGGCATGCACAAGAAAGGTGCATGTGGAAGAAGGTGTGGGTGGAATGAAAGATAAAGGGGTACAAGTGGAGTGGAGGCAGTGACCTAACGTGGAGAGGAGGTGGTGGCGGCGGGGTGGTAGGGGTCAATGGTTAATGAATGCAACCGGTTTTGTTAGCCATCTAATCCCGGTGATATATGGAACCCAGACCACCGACGTAAGGGCACGCCACTCGAAATAAATTTATGTGACTGAAAAAAAAAAAAGGAAAAAAGACACGTTTCCTCTGAGTTCTTTGCACGCCACTCGAAATAAATTTATGTGATTAAAAAATTAAAAGAAAAAATACTCATGTTTCTCTTTGAGTTCTTTGCACGCCACTCGAAATAAGTTTATGTTTTAAAAAAAGAAAGAAAAAATACTCATGTTTTTCTTTGAGTTCTTTGCACGCCACTCGAAATAAGTTTACGTAATTGAAGAAAAAGAAAAAAGAAATACTCATGTTTTTCTTTGAGTTCTTTGCACGCCACTCGAAATAAATTTATGTGCTGGAAAAAAAAAATAGTTTAAGTTTTACTCGTTTTTCTTTGAGTTCATTGTTCCTTAAAAGTCATCGTATGCAGAGTCTGAGGGGTAGATTAATGTGCCTTGATAGGAACAATTCAAAATATACCACTGATATTAAATTTATGTGCATTAAAAAAAAAGAAAAGAAAATGGCATACCAGTTTTTTTCTTTGAGTTCCTTGCTCCTTGAAAGATGGTTTATGCAGACTCCGAAAAGTAGATTTATATGTCTTATTAGAAACAATTAAAAATATATTATTGGTATTTTTTTCTGCATCATTATTTGCTTGTTGAATATCCGTGGGCCTTAATTGTTTGCCCTTTGTATGACTGTTACTTATGTTGGAAGTGCACATTATATTTATGTTCTAGCGCCATTTGTTAGATACGTCTCTTATTTATTTCTTGCCACCACTAGGCGATATTCTTTGCTTTAGAACAGAGAGCAGAGAGAGTCATGATATAATTTACTACTAATTCGTGTTTATTTATTGTGGTTCTTTACTCCATGTAAGGGCTTGATTCCACAGCCCATCCTTCCATTAAAAAAGTGGTTTATAAGTAGTTAGAGTAATATAGTCCAAACCTGTCGAAAAAAGTACCATATCATGAGCTCCATCACATAAAATTGCGGCAGTATGCAGTCCATCCATCCATCGCCCCCCCAAAAAAAAAGTTTATAAATAGTCCAAATAATATAATCCAGTCCTGTCGAAAAAGTTACCATATCATCAGCTCCATCATATAAAATGTCAACAGTATACTCATTTTCAGCGAACCGTGCTAAGGGGGGACTCGTATAGATATAAAAAGGTTGGTTTAATAATACACTAAGTGGCCGCGATTGACCACTTTTTTCCCCCTTGCGTGTAAAAACCCATAAACACGAAGCTAATTTGTTGCAAGATCAGGACACAAAAGTTTTAGAAAGTGACAAGTTTTAATGTTAAGTTTTTACGACCGTCCTCAAGCCTCATTATGCAGAGATTATTCGCGGATAGGTCAGGGGACAGACACCAGGCAGACGGACAGGGTGCACTGGGGATAGGAGGGTTGAGGATGGAGAGGAGGAGGTTGGAGGGATAGGAGGGATGGGGTTGCATGGAGATAGCGAAGGGGAATAGGAGAGTTGAAGATTGAGAGAGGGAGGTTGGAGGGATAGGAGGGATGGGGTTGCATGGAGGGAGGGAAGAGGGGTAAGAGGGTTGAAGGAGATAGGGAGAAGGAGGTTGGAGGGGTAGGGGGAATGGGGGGGAAGAGGAGGATGCTTGGAAAGAGGGGAGGGGGATAGAATAATTGAAGGTGTAGAGACGGGAAGAGGTTGGAGGGATAGGGGGGAAGGAGTTGTTTGGAGAGAGGGAAGGGGGATAGGAGAGAGGAAGGAGATTGAGAGACGGGAGGAGGTTGTGGGGATAGAGGGGATGGGGGAGGAGATAAGAATGCTTAGAGAGAGGGAAGGAGGTTAGGATGGAGAGGGAAGGAGCAAGTTAGGGAGAGGAGGAAGGAATGGAGGGTGTGGAGAGGGGGAAGAGGTGAGGGTAGTTGGTTTCGGGAGAGAGAGAGAGAGAGGAGGGTGGGTAGGAAAGAGGGGAAGAGGTAGGGGGGAGAGCTGGTTTAGAGGTGAGGTTAGGTGGATAGACAGTGGAAGGGACAAGTTGGGGGGAAAAGTAAGCATAGGAGAGTTGAGAGGGGGGATTGGTGGCTTGAGGAAAGGAGGTGAGATAAAAAGAGGCAGGGGGAGAGAGATAAGGATAGGAAGTTTGAGAGAGGGAAAGATGGGCGGGAAGTCGGAGATAAAAAGATGCAGGGGTAAGGATAGGAAGGTTGGGAGAGGGATAGGGGGCTTGAGGAAAGATGGGTGGGTGGTTGAGGGAGGGGAAAAGATGCAGGAGGGCTTAAAGGATGGGGTGGTTAGTGCAGTAGGAGCATGGAGATTGGGGATTAAAGGGGGAGATAAGAAAGGGATAAACGAAAAGGAAAGCAAGGCAGATGGGTCAGCGAGGGAATAGGGGAACCAGGAGGAGGAGATAGAGAGTGGACTGGAGGGACGGGATGTTTGGAGAGGGACAGAGGGGTTAAGAGGGCATGAAAATTGGAAGGAAGAAAACGATAGGTGGGAGAGACTGGGTTTGAAGGGAGGGATAGAGTAAGCAAGAGAGGAGAAGGGAGGAGGAGGAGATACGGGTGGGCTGAAAAGAGGGGATATATCGGGAGGGTCAGTGGGGTAACGAAGGCCGATAATGTAGGAGACTGAATCTGGAGAGAAGGATAGGGGTATGAAGGACAGGAGGGCAGTTTACCTTTACCTGTGTATACTAACCTCTCCTTCTCTCCCAACAGGTAGGTCTACGCTGGTTGGCTGAGGTGGAGTGGTGGTGAGTACTGCAAGTTAAAATCATCTGGTTTATTTAGCGGTACAGAATATATCTACATTGTATATTTCAACGTATTGCGGCGCGGGTGGGGGCTGTGGATAAAGACTAAGTTAGAGAGAGAGAGAGAGAGAGAGAGAGAGAGAGAGAGAGAGAGAGAGAGAGAGAGATGCAGTAGGGTCAGGAGAGAGAGGAGGGGGGAGGAGGGCTAGCAGTGCATGTATCAGTAGGATCAGGCGGTGTCACTCAGGCAGGACGGGGAGCTGGGATAATCTGCGTCGGATCTGGCCGCGGACACACAGAGGCGGGGCGTGTGGTAGGACGCGGTGGCAGGCTGTCCTCCCTGTTGCTTCACCTCTCGTCGCACCAGGGCACAAGGCCAGGGCACATAGTAGGTTGGGGGGAAGAAGGGTGGAGGGACAGGCTGCAGGTGGTGGGAAAGAAGGGGGGACGGGTAGAAAATGAGGAGGGACAGGGTGCGGGTGTAGGGCACATAGGGGGCGTGGGACAGGGTGGAGAGATAGGATGTAGAGACAGGGCATGGGTAGAGAGATAGGGTGTGGAAGCAGGGCACAGGTGGAGAAGCAGGATGTAGAGGCAGGGCACGGGTGAAGAGGTAAGGTGTAAAGACAGGGCACATAGGAAGGGTGGGACGGGATGGAGAGACAGGACAAAGCGGGGAGACAGGAGACGATGCACTGGGAAGGGAGGCAGGACGCACACAAGTAGTAGGACAGGATGGAGAGACAGGGCCAAGTGGGAAGACAGGAGAAAGCGCATTGGGAAGGGATGCAGGGCACATGAGGGGGAGCAGAGCAGGGTGGAGAAGCAGGACATATGCGGGGGGGGGGGTGCAAGACAGTTGGGACCCACCGAGGAGGTAGGTGTGGCAGGACGCGGTGGCAGACAGTTCTCCATGTCGCTTCACATCTCGCCGCGCCAGGGCATATAGGAAGGGATAATATGCGCTGGAGAGGGGTGCTTGGAGATACGGCAGAATGGGAAGAAAGGGTTGAGTGGGAAGAATGAGTGCAGTAGGAAGTGAGGCAGGGCACATTGGAAAGGCCACAATGGGAAGAATGAGTGCTTTGGGAATGGAGACAAGGCACATTGAGAAGCAGGATACATTGGGCTAGAAAGGATACATTGGAAGGATACCCTCGAAAACAGGACGTATTCGGAAACCAGTATTCGTTGGAGAGTGGCTGTACAGGATAACATATCAAGATACCATGTACAGTATTATGTGGCATACAGAGGAGGCAGGATATTTTGGGGAGAGAGGACATATAGAGGACTTTGAAGGGAGTGTGGAGAGTAGTGCATATAGGAAACAAGATATAGAAGGGAGGCGTTGAAGGGGTAGTGGAGAGATGGGGAATATAGGGAACAAGATACAGTGAAGAGACGTTGAACATGGACAGTAAGACAGGACACAGTAAGGATAAAAGGTGCATTGGAGGATGTAGGAATGACGAGATGTAATAGCTAGGAAGAGAAGAAGAACTGGACATTTATGAGTAAAAGACTGAAGGACACGCCAGGAAGGGCAGATTATCTAGGCAGGGCACGTGGGAACAGGACAGAAAGAAGGGGTGCACCACAGGACACTTTAAGGAGGGCAAAGGTATTAGAACGCGTTGGGGAGAATATATGCCCTGGAGGAGACAGTAAGGAGAGGAGTTGAGTTGGAAAGGCACTGGAGCCGACAAGACACATTAAGGAGAAGAGTTTAGTTGAAAGATCTTATTGGGAGACAAGAACACACCGAGGGGAAAAAAACTGAAATGGGTAGGGTACTTAGAGGAACACGACACACTTAAAGACAAACGGTGACGTAGAACAGACTTGATCTCTTCAGTACATTGTCGTCTTTTTTATACTCTTGCTTTTTGTCGATCATTTTTATACCCTTGCTTTTTTGTCGGTCTTTAGTATACACTTGCCTTTTTTGTCAGTCTGTTTTTATACCCTTGCTTACCCCAGTTGACTTTATGAAGCGTATGAGAAGCGTTGTGGTGAAGGGGTTAAAAAAAAAAATATTGGTCAACACCCTTAGTACGATGACGATTTCCGTATTTTTTATGCCGACATAAAGCGATATTACTTAAGAGTTTAAGGACCATCAGAGAGTTGACAGACATACAGACTCGGGTTTTCGGTAAGGTTTTAGTTATGTTTGTTGGTTTTCTTTGTCTCTCCTTCCTTAAAAAAAAAATGTCAGACAAGAGATAATCATCAAGGTCCATTCCTGTCAAGATGCCGAGTTATATTTCGTTTAAAAGGCTGGAGGTCGTAGTCAGGGGGAAATAGAGGAGGCACACTGACCAGTTGTGTTTATGACTAGGGATACCAGTAAAGTCATGCACTACAGAACTGGGCATGGTGTAAGTAGCGTCTTCATCTTGATAAATGGCCAGGTAGCCTGATAATTACACCTGACCATTATGCACAGGTATTTATCGTTGCGTGTACCCTTAGCCCTTATTCTCGTCAGTTAAGGAAGTTCCATAACACCTCTACCTCACCGATTTATATTTCGTTCAAAAGGCAAGAGGTCATAGACAGGGGGAAAGAGAGAAGGAAACACGCGGATCAGTTGTGTATATGACCAAGGATACCAGTTAAGTCTTGCACTATATAGCTGGACATGGTGTAGGTAGCGTCTTCATCTTGATAAATGACCAGGTAGTCTAATTGTAACACCCACATATTATGCACAGGTACCTATCGTTGCGTGTACAATTGCCCCGTATTTTCGTCAGTTAAGAAACCTCCCTAACACCTCTTCCTTACCGATTTATTTTTGCATGGTGTAGTTAGCGTCTTGATTAATAGCCAGGTAGCCTAACAGTAACACCCACCCATTAGGCACAGGTGTCTATTGTTTCCTGTTGCCCGCATTCCCGTCAGTTAAGGAAGTTCCCTGACATCTCTTCCCTACCGATTTATTTTTGCTTTTTTTTTATGATATCGATGTTTGCGTCATCGTGGTGTATGCGTTAATGGAGATTATATAGCTTCCTTTGCTGCTAAGGGACTTTTCTTAAATTGGATAAAGTAATTTCTTGGTACCCAAAATGAAGTATATAAGGGATCACACGCACGCACGCACGCACGCACGCACGCACGCACGCACGCACGCACGCACGCACGCACGCACGCACGCACGCACGCACGCACGCACGCACGCACGCACACACACACACACACACACACACACACACACACACACACACACACACACACACACACACACACACACACTCTTTCTTTCTTTCTCTCTCTCTCTCTCTCTCTCTCTCATTTTTCCTCTCCTTTTCTCATTTTTTCTCCTTAATGCACGATGGATCTGGCGAGACGTATAAATTCTCCTTATATCGCAGTCGGCAACGCAAGGTGGATCCGCAATGGCTATCTCACCTGTAATTCGATATTCCAAAAACCCTTAATTTGCTGAGATCCGGACGGAGAGAGAGAGAGAGAGAGAGAGAGAGTTGCCCCCTAAGTGCTATGGCCACAGATAACCCATTAAGGGGTCACTGAGCTTGTTGCCGGCATCACCATTGCTCTCTCATAGTGGGTAGCCATTTTGACTTTAGATTTAAGGAACCTTTTGTCTATCAGCTTTTTAGTCCTGTTTTGGTTTTTATCAAGTGTTTTTGTGTGTTTAGTTTCGTTTGGTACAGTATATATAAAAAGGGCAAGCCGTGTTTTTTTTTTTTTTCTTCTTCTACGGGGTGTTTTTGAAGATACAGTGGTTTGGTAGTGGACTGTGATGGTCAGGGCGAAGGCATGTTGTGTATGGGTCTATGTGCTGTGTGGGTTCATGTGCTGTGTGGGTCCATCTGCTGTGTGGGTTCATGTGCGGTGTGGGTTCATGTGCTGTGTGGGTCCATCTGCAGTGTGGGTTCATGTGCGGTGTGGGTTCATGTGCTGTGTGGGTCCATCTGCTGTGTGGGTTCATGTGCGGTGTGGGTTCATGTGCTGTGTGGGTTCATGTGCGGTGTGGGTTCATGTGCTGTGTGGGTTCATGTGCTGTGTTGGTCCATCTGCAGTGTGGGTTCATGTGCTGTGTGGGATCATGTGCAGTGTGGGTTCATGTGCTGTGTGGGTCCATCTGTTATGTAGGGCCATGTGCTGTGTAGGGCCTTGTGCTGTGTGGGTTCATGTGCTGTGTGGGTTCATGTACTGTGTGGGTTCATGTGCTGTGTTAATCTCGAATGCTGAGCTGTGACAATAGATTAAAACTAGAATATGGCGCAAGTTACGAAGAAGTGTTGTGGAAAGATGTACAGTAGAGCAGTATAGTTGCCTTATTCTTCTTTGAGCTTTCAGAAATAAGCTGCAAGAAGAAGATAATCGCCAAGTTAACGTGAATTATCGTTTCTAGCAAGGTGTAGTATAGAATTAGGAGTTACCGTTTATATTAAGTGTACACTGTAGCGTTAATGTATCGTTTTTATTTCTGGGTACACCCGACCATGAATTCCATGATGCTAGTTTACTAATAGAAGAGTCTACCATAGTCGTACTCCCCTCTTGCTTTAATATTTGTATGATATTGTGGTGATTTGTTTATGTTTATTATGGTACTGTATATATTCTATTGTGAAGTTCCCTTTCGCCAAAATTTTTATAAGAGACGGGTAGGAAGGGCATATTCTCCTATTGCTCTAGTATTGGTATGATATTATGTTGATTTTATTTTTTTATTTCTCATTTTGCTCTCTTGTTTGTATGGTAGTGTGTTTACATTTTTCCCTTCTTGCTCTAGTAATTGTATGGTATTGTGCTGAGATTTTTTTTTTTCTGTGTGTGTGTTTAATAGTTTATGTTCCCCAGTGGCATAATGTTTATAGCAGAGGTCTAGCAGGATTTTTTTTTTTTTTTTTTTTTTGGCTCTAGTGTATTATTCATCATTAAGCACAACTGGAACTCTTGAAGGCGATGCGAAGCTGGACATGAAGAAGAAGAGGTGGGGGAGGGGGGAGAGAGGAGGAAGAAAGAGGAGGGGAGAGAGGAGACGGAGAGGAGGGAGGGTGGAAAGAAAGAATGAAGAGAGGAAAAGAGAGTAAGAGGGAGGGATGAGGGGAAAAAAGAGGGGAAGAAACGGTAGGAGGGAATGGGAGGGGAAGACTAGAGGGAAGGATGAGGGGGAAAGAGAGTGTGAGAGGTGGAAAAGAGACTAGGTTGATAGGAGGAAAGGTAAATGAAGGAGATGGAGAGGAGAGGGAGAAAACTGGAAAGGCGGGTAGAAGAGAAAGGGGAAAATGGGAAGGACAGAAGTGGAGTGGGGGAGAAGAGAAAAGTTTGTATGTAAAGTAGGAGAGGAGAGGAAAGAGAGGAGAGGAGAGGAGAGGAGAAATCAGAGGGGAAGAGAGAGAAGGGGGAAGGTTGATAGGAGAGGAGAGGAGGGTGGGGAAAAAAATGGTGAGAAGGGTGGGGGATATCTGTCTAGACTACAAGGTAACACTAAGGCTATGCAAATTAGGTAAACTGTTACGTTAACCTTTGACTTATTTTATTCCCCTTTTGCCCCTTAAGTTGGGGAGGTCCTTCTTAAGTCACACATCGTCGTCTGAAGGTCTCAAGGATGAATAAGAAAAATGGTCGTCGGAGAGTAGGCGTTAATGGAGGTAGTTTCTAAATCGTTTGCAGTTCAAGGGATTTTTCGTGATCGAAGCTAAATCGTCTGGCTGTGACAAAAAAAAAAAAATAAAAAAAAAAAGTGCATCTCTCTTCCTGATCGGGTAAACACTTGTATTCCCTGTAAGACAAACGTTTGACGGCCTTTGATCAGGACTTTCTTTTTTTGACGCAAACAAAGGATGGCGGCGGAGGAACTGAAGATTTTGAGCCTGCATGCTTGTCCCTTCCAGATAATAATAAGCAGTACAGAAAGCTGACGAAGAAGCTGAATCATGAGTCTCTGATCAAGATGCCGTGTTCTTTGCCCTGACATTCCGGTTAATGCCCTACTGAAATTTATCTGGACGTTGTAAAGACATGCATAATAAATACTGTGTACGAAGTGTGAAAACAAATCTCGTAATAAGATTTTTCCTGACAGTTTTTAAGTAAAGCGTCAGGGCAGACTGGTACCTCCGTTAATGAAGTGTGTGTGTGTGTGTGTGTGTGTGTGTGTGTGTGTGTGTGTGTGTGTGTGTGCGTGCGTGCGTGCGTGCGTGCGTGCGTGCGTGCGTGCGTGCGTGCGTGCGTGAGTGCGTGCGTGCGTGCGTGCGTGCGTGCGTGTGTGTGTGTGTGTGTGTGTTTTGGAAGGTTGAGAAGCTGACTAGACATACGTGTACTGTCACTCTGAGAAACCTACCCTTTGTACGATACCATCATTTTTACAATTTAACCAGTGGCTTGGGAGGACACGGGAAATGAAGACAACAGAAACGCTATGTAGACCTGTCTTTACATCTACCAGGCTGTGTTGAGGTTAACGCGGTAGTGTTTTGGGTGGAAACTTACTGGCTTGACCGTAATATAGTTATCTGGGTATATGTATGGGTCTTGTAACTGTGTGTGTGTGTGTGAGAGAGAGAGAGAGAGAGAGAGAGAGAGAGAGAGAGAGAGAGAGAGAGAGAGAGAGAGAGAGAGAGAAAGGGAGAGGTGAGTCGGGCGCAAACACTTAGGCCTGATGGTGGTACAGTTATCAAGGTACATAATATTATAACTTTAACTCCTGTATACTCTTGGGGGGAGGGGAAAGGAAAGTGGGATAGGGGTTACGAGGGAGGTGGGAAGGGGAGATTGGAGTTACAGGGGAAGTGGGGAGAGGGGAGTCATGAGGGAGGTGGAGACTGGGGACGAAGTGGATGGAAGTGATGCAGGAAGGGGAAAGGGGGGGTTATAGGGAAGTGGTGTTGTGGGGGAGGTGGGATTTGAAACTGGGGGAGGAGTGGAAGGAAGTGATGGGGGAAGAGGGAAGGGGGATGACAGGGGAGATAGGGAGGGGGGTTACAAGGAAGACATTGTGGGGGAGTTGGTGATTTGAGATGGGGGGAGAAGTTGAAGGGAGTGATGGGGGAAGAGGAGGTTGGAAGTGTGATTAGGAGGTTGGTGTGTGTGAGGAGGGAGGGGGAACTGACATGTGAGGTGGATAGGAGGCTAATCAAGATAACACAGAGGTTGAAGCGAGGTGTGGGAAGACGGAGTGAAGGCAATACCAGACCAGACAAGGTAATACTGTAGCAGCCTAGGCCAGATAAGTCAGGGCAAGGTGAGGGGAAGGTGAGGCGTGGCTAAGGAAAGAATTGGGGGTAAATTAGACCAAGAACACAGTCAAGGTAAAGGGAGGATGAGGCGTAGCTGTGTGGAAGAAGAAAGAGGTTACGAAGGAAGACGCAAAGGAACTAACAAGGCAAGTCAAGGTAGGGCAAAGCTGTGTTAAGAATTGGGAGTTGAGGGAGAAAGATTAACACAGGGTTAATCTAATAAAACTAATAAAAATTGATGAGGAAGGCTAAACTCTCTTTAACGTGGCCTAAAACAGCATGCCTCCATCTTGACCTCTGAGTTGACACAGTAGATCAACACGAGTATGTGGCAAGTCACAAAGAAGTGTTGTGGAAATAATGTACCACCACAGCATTTTCTTTCTCTGCCAGTGAGCTGTGTGAAATATACCACAAAGGGATGAAAATCTAGGCCAAGTTGAGGTGAAAAGAGTGTAGTTAAAATGGGTAAGGGTGCGTTAGACGAGCCAAGGAAATTATTTTGGAGTGAGAAAACCGCACATGAAGGCAAAGCTAAACAGAAGAGACAAAGGAGTACTAAGTAGGTGAAGGGAAGGTGAGGTGTGGCAAGGGGAGGGATTAAGAAATAAAAAAAAACTCGAGATAAATTGTAGCATCTCAGGCAAAGTGAGACCAGGAAGGCTTAAGGAAGGATTAAGCAAGACGATAGGAAGAATGAGAATTGGGTGGTTGGAAGTGGATAGAGAAATTGATAAAGATCCGACAGGGTAATACTATAGCGGCCGATGCAGTTAAGGTAAGAGAAAACATGCGAGGGAAGACAAAGGTTTGTCTGCTGTAGCATTTATTGTTTGGAAGTTAGGTAGGGGGTAGAGTTTATTGAAGACAGAGAAAGTGATATTACAGTGACATGTAAAAAAGGGAAAAGCATGAGGAGTGTGATATGCAGAATGGGGAGTTAAAGATGCGAGACATTTTAGAGTGATTGGTGCAGGTGAGAGGAAAGCATAAAGAGGTTTGGTGTGTGTAAGGAAGGATGTGGGGAGGTTTGGTGTGTGGGGTTTCTCAGAGGAGGTAATGGTGTTTGTAGGGAAGGATGTGGAGAAGTTTGGTGTGTCAGGGAGGTGTGGTTTGCAGGAGAAGGTATGGTGTGGTAGGGATGTACATAAGAAGTTGTTTGTCAGGGGTTGGTATGGTTTATCAGGCGAAGGACAGGCGGAGGTGTGGAGTATTAGAGGGACATGTGAATAAAGGGAAGATGTGGTGTGTGTATGTTAAGGGAAGGATGTAGGGAGGTTGGGTGTGAGAAAGATGTGGTTAGTCGTGTGTGTGTGTGTGTGTGTGTGTGTGTGTGTGTGTGTGTGTGTGTGTGTTTAGGGGAAGGTGTGGTGAGTTAGGGAGTAGACATAGTGAGGCGTGGTGTGTCTGGGCTAAAAGTGGTATGTGAGGATGAAAGTATGAAGAGAAATCGAATGTCAGAGGGAAGTCACAGTAGTTATCTCAAGTATAAGTTAGGAGAATAAAGGAAAAATGAGGTAAAATATTTGAAGCAGAGGGAAGACGTTTGTAGCAGAGAAAACGTTTATATCCTTCAGCCTGAGTAATGGACTTTGTGTTATTCGTCAAGTTTATAATCTCCAGGTTTTAATAGTTTGAGTAGGATTTCAGCATGGAAGGGGGGGTTAGATTCAGCTTCCATTAACCTCTTCACTACCAGATCACTCATCGAAGCTCTGTTATATCGTGTGAAGTATCAGGAATAGATGATAAGACACGTCATTCTAGTGAAGCAGTTAAGAAAAGACAGGGAAGAGAGACTGACTTAGCTGAGGAGATGTGGATTATTAAAGAGTGAAAGGGTGGTTAAATTAAATTGTCTAGTGGGGACAAGAACAAGGCAGGATGAAAAAAATGAAGAAAAGGCAGGTGAAGAAATAAAGGAGAATAGGTTGGGTGTTCGGTAATAGGTAGGGGAATAAGATGAAAATAAATCATCTAGTTGCAGCTAAAATAAGGCAGAATGAAGAAAATCACAGTAGTAAAGAAAAAGAAAAGACAGGTGAAGCAGTAAATGAGAATAGGTTAGGTGTTGGGCAATGGTAGGGAGGTAAGATGAGAATAAAAGGTGAAGGGAGCAGGAGAAGTCAAGGCATTAGAAAGCTGTAAATGCGAAAAGGAGAAGTCAAAAGAGAAACTGGGAGAGGGAACATATTTGAAACTTGTGCAAGGGAGGGAATGTGAAAGTATGGCGAGAAAAATGAGGGGAAAAATGGCATGATAATAGTTTGGACAGAGGGATAAATGGGAGATAAGAATAGAAATAAGAAAAGGGAACTAGAATAATTATATGAACGGTTGTAGAAATATAAAACTGTAAGTAGATGGAAGGTGGACATTATGAGAGTATGATGAAAAAGATGAGAAGGTAAAAAGACATAAGAGTTTTTCAGAGAGAGAGAAGCAGGGTAAAAAAGACTAGAGACGGAGAAGAAGAGCAGTAAAGGAGATACAAGAACAGCTGTAGAGCTTTAATATATGTATAATTAAAAGGAAGGTGAATAGCAACGACGGAAAATTGAGCTACAAGAGGTATAGAACGAGACTGAAATAAGAAATAGGCGTGCAATTAATCCTTTCACAACAGTTGCTATTTCTCTGTTTTATTCTTGCTACCATCAGACGTTATATACCTTAGGAGGCAACTCTCTTACCGAAGGACGCATCATTTAGCCATGGAAGAGATGTTACACTGTGAAGCAGAACGAGACATTCAAATAAGATGCACGGTACAGCTATTCAGAAATTATATTATACTTGGTTATACAAGGAAGGTGGTTTTGAGTTCCGTATACTCAGGAGATACTGTATAGTGGCACATCTATAGAGATTTTGCTTTGAGTTACTTGCTCTGGTTTCAGTATTTAGCCACGGAGCATATTACATAGTGACACACGGTGAAAAGTAACATCTGTCAAGCGAGAGCATGTTACTTTGTCAAATAAAAAGAGAGTAAGTTATTTAAGTGAATATGAAGTGAATGCTACATTTAGCTACGCGAGGTGTGTGTGTGTGTGTGTGTGTGTGTGTGTGTGTGTGTGTGTGTGTGTGTGTGTGTGTGTGTGTGTGTGTGTGTGTGTGTGTGTGTGTGTGTGTGTGTGTGTGTGTGTGTGTGTGTGTGTGTGTGTGTGTGTGTGTGTGTGTGTGTGTGTGTGTGTGTGTGTGTGTGTGTGTGTGTGTGTGTGTGTGTGTGTGTGTGTGTGTGTGTGTGTGTGTGTGTGTGTGTGTGTGTGTGTGTGTGTGTGTGTGTGTGTGTGTGTGTGTGTGTGTGTGTGTGTGTGTGTGTGTGTGTGTGTGTGTGTGTGTGTGTGTGTGTGTGTGTGTGTGTGTGTGTGTGTGTGTGTGTGTGTGTGTGTGTGTGTGTGTGTGTGTGTGTGTGTGTGTGTGTGTGTGTGTGTGTGTGTGTGTGTGTGTGTGTGTGTGTGTGTGTGTGTGTGTGTGTGTGTGTGTGTGTGTGTGTGTGTGTGTGTGTGTGTGTGTGTGTGTGTGTGTGTGTGTGTGTGTGTGTGTGTGTGTGTGTGTGTGTGTGTGTGTGTGTGTGTGTGTGTGTGTGTGTGTGTGTGTGTGTGTTTGTGTGTGTGTGTGTGTGTGTGTGTGTGTGTGTGTGTGTGTGTGTGTGTGTGTGTGTGTGTGTGTGTGTGTGTGTGTGTGTGTGTGTGTGTGTGTGTGTGTGTGTGTGTGTGTGTGTGTAAAATCACTACTGAGAACAACAGGAAGCAAATGAGAAAGACGACTGATGAGGACAGACCAGGTGAAGTGAGAAAAACATAAGAGAAAACAGTTTAAAGTGAGAAAAGTGAGATGAAGTGCACATTGGAAGCGATACAAGAAATATCACGGGAAAAAAATAACAAAAACATACGATGAGAAAGTGAGAAAATCAGAAAGTCGATAAAATGGAACACAAATAAAAGGAAAATGAGATATGAAGAGAACACCATGAAAAGATCAAAACGATGAAAAAAATTAGGATAACAGAACGTAATTAACAATGATGAGGAAACACAGCACAAGAGAATATACCAAAAAAATATAAGCTGAAGGTAAATTGCAGTATGATAGTAAAATGGAACAACAGAAAAGACAGGTACTAATAAATTGTTGAAAGAAAAAGTGATTGGGAAAGAGGAGTGGAAACGAGGCAGCAGAAAAGATAACAGGAAAGGAGACAGATAATAAGAGTCGTAATAAGATAAAGATAGGATGGGGAAAGGGGAGCAGAGACCAGCTGATACGAGGAAGATATCGCTTTGTCGTGATCTCAAAGGAACATGATCCAGAAAGACGGTCATCTGAGAAATACCATGAAGTAGACGATCAGATAGCTTTAATGGGCATTGATTATAAAGCTTTCGCGCAGAGAAGTCTTTTGGGCTTAATAAAATCATTTGGCGTGGATGCAGTAAAAGAGTTAGACGTTTTATGATTGCGTTAGTAAATTAATTAGACGTTTTGTGATTGATTTAATGGAGATACCTTCCAATTCCTTCGTCCTGAAATGTTTTTATCCTGAGCTTATAAAAATTTACCTGACTTTAGTCATAATAAAACATTCCTCTGACTAAATGTGTTATGTAGAGTACTTAATAAAACTACTTATATAGAATACTAAATAAAACAAGCTGAAGATAAATAAAGAGTATGAGAAACCTGAACGAAGTAGAACCAGCCTTGAAGCACCGTCTCCCTGTGATACTGACAAGTAAAAAGACATGTCCTTTGCCTGAGGGAGTTTAACAGAGTCCCTCAAAGAACAAAATTGTGAAAATAAATAAAATATAGAGTAAGAGGACTCAAGGACGATGTGGGACGAGTCAGTGATATCAAGACAAAAAGATATGTCCATTAGTTGACGGGATGAAATAGGACCCCCCCAAAATATAGTGAAGATAAATAAAATATAGAGTATGAGAGAGAGGGATGAGGTGGGGGGAACAAAGAACCACCGTCTCTCAAAAATACAGGTCCTTTGGCTGAGGAGGTAAAACAATATCTCAGAAGGCCATATTAATAAGTGAAGAGAAATAAAATATAGGGTCAGAGAAGGAGGGACGATGTGGGAGGAGGCAAGAAGCTGCGTCTCTCGTGAGCTCAGGGGAACATGATCCACTTTACCCTCTGATGACCATCCCGGCAGTCACGACCCCCCGTCACGCCTGCCTCGGCCGGGAGTGTTGTGGTAGTGGGTAGGAGGGCGCCCCGTGCCTCCTCTCCACTATCTCTCACAGGTGGCCTCCCATGCTAATTGGCAGGTAATGCAGGTGTGTGCGGCCGGTGTGAAAGGAGGGCTTAAAGCGTGGGATGGTGTGAACAGGGTGGTTGGTGGTGTAAAAGGATGTTTTAGGTAATGGGATGGGTATGAAGTGGTGGTATGTTAGTCTGGTTTGAAAGGATTTAGTGGATTCTTTGGTGGTGGGAAAAGTTGTTAAATTGATGGATGTGAAATTATGCCATGTTAAATAAATCAGTTTGGACTGATAATTTAAGGAGTCGATTACACCGCACAAGGGTCAACTGTCACTGATTGCATTGCGCAGTTGACCCTTGTGCGGTGTGATGCGGTGAGGATCTGTCCGTTCTCCCCTTTGGGGCTAAGATGCGAATGAATGTGTTTGAATGGATGAGTAAATGGAGAGTGAGTCGTCCTGTCTCGGCTACCTCCCTTTCCTTGGGGGAAGCAGCCTAGGTATATAGATAGATAGATAGATAGATTACTTGGTGCTGTGAAGGAGAGTTCTGAGGTTGCTGGATGATGTTAGAGGATGTGTGTATTGGACAGGTATGGATGGATGGTTGGAGGAGTTTACATCTTGGTGGTGTGGATGGATGTTCACGGGAAAGATGTACAAAGGAAAGCAAACAGCAACAGATCCAGTGGTTCACGCGAGGCTATTTGTTGGAGAGTGTATCACTATATCTAATTCCAAGGGTAGGGATGATGATAAGAAGGCAAGAAGGCTGCTGGGTTAAACATGATCACAAAAAAAATAAATAATGAAGATAAATAAATTAATATATAAGTGTGAAAGAAGATTCAGGGAGGTTGGCTTGTATTAATAGATGATTTGATTACTAGGCTGCTTGATAGTGTAAAATGATACATAGAGGAATGGTGTACAGGTAATAAGTGCAGTAAATTGTACGTGTTAATTGGCAGGTAGTGCACGTGTGAAGGTGTTGGGCTTACTGGTAAGAAAGAAGGTGTGTGTAGTGCATGTGTGTGGGTGCTGGGCTTGATGGTATGAAAAGAGGTATTAAAGTGTGAGTTGGTGTGAGCAGATGCATTGAATGAACTACCTGCTGGTGTGAAAGATGGCTTGAGTTATACTGGTGTGAGTGACTGTACATATCGCATATAAATCTGGTGTTTGGTTGTGAGGTAAGCTGGCATGAAAAGAGGGATTTAACTGGCGTATGGAGTGAACAGATGCTTGGAGAAAAGGAATGTTTGATGTGCAAGGATATTTAGAGATAGAGGCGGCTGAGAAAAATATACATTACCTCCATGCAGACTGGCAGGTGATGCAACTCGCGTGTGTGTGTGTGTGTGTGTGTGTGTGTGTGTGTGTGTGTGTGTGTGTGTGTGTGTGTGTGTGTGTGTGTGTGTGTGTGTGTGTGTGTGTGTGTGTGCGTGTGTGCGTGCGTGCGTGCGTGCGTGCGTGCGTGCGTGCGTGCGTGCGTGCGTGCGTGCGTGCGTGTGTGTGTGTGTGTGTGTGTGTGTGTGTGTGTCAGACGTACTGGTATGAAAGGAGAGGCTTAACTGTAGATTGTCGTAAACAGATGCATGAGTAAAGTTCCGGTTGGCGTGAAAGAATTAAATGAGAACTTGTATATTAGGTGTGTGAACGTTAGTTGGCTGGTGTGACAATGTGTATATTAAATGACAGGTAACCCAGGGCTGTATTCACCTTACCCTAACAGGCAAACATGATTACTGGGGAACGGACCACTAGCCTTCAGACAGTCGATCATGTCACCAGTAGGCCACAGATACGACCGTCCATACTGAATGCATGCTAGGGCTGTTTCATTCAGTATTGCTGTGATGCAATGAAAGGATACGTGTACGGATTGTCAAATATTGCAGGTGTTCGTGTTGGGGGGACGAGTGTGGTCGTTATGAAGGTCTAATGAGACGTTTCAGGAAGGGCATGGATGATATATTTGCTGGTATATACAATTGTTATTCATAGGAAGGCTTTGTTAGGTGTAAAAATATTAACTTTGATATGGAGACTGCCGCGAGGAACCCAGTGATGTGCATGCTAATTAAGTTTTAACAGGTATGTCCATAAAATACCAGATGTAGGTGTAGATGAGTACCTATTAAACTTTTTAGTGTCAAAGTATAATTGGATGGTTCAAACAGGCCTGACGACGCTAGCCTTGACGTGATTAATACATAGAGGATTTTCAAAGACCTAAAGAGCTCTTAACACGTTCCTATGACTCACTCAGCTGATTTTATTCATCCTACGATGGAATAATATACGAAAGACGCAGTTATGAGAAGGTTAATAGCGATATGGAGAATGCGCTGAAGAGTTTTATAGACTCTGCAGTTATATTAATGTGCTGCCAATTCTCTTAGTAGGTCTCAGTTGTACACGGTGAAAATTTTGTTGCAATAATGTTAAAAATGCAAAAATCGTCATTCCTCTTACCTTTCTTGAAGTCTCCGGTTTTTCTCCTGGTCCTGGCATTTATTTCTTGTGTTTTCCCTTTCCCCTTGCTCACTTATTACCTCATCTCTTCCATTTTCCTCTCTCTTCCGTTCTCCCTTGCAGCTGATTTCTCCACTTATATTTCTTGTTCTTTCCTGCATTTCCCCCATTATTTCCTGACCTGCCTTGTTTTCTTCCACGCATTCTCCTCACTACTTTCGCTTCTGTTATTCCATGGTTTATATTTCCTCATTCTTCTGTTATCCATGTGTTCCTCACCTCATCTTTCTTCGTTTCTTCTCTGCATTCCTTTAGTACATCCACTTTTTTTCTTTCTTGTGTTTTTCCTTGCATTCCTGCTGCTTATTCCACTTTCTTGTCTTCCCCGCAATCCTCCTTTTTCGTCTGTCTTCTGTGCTTGCCTTTATATTTTCCCTTTTTCATCCATTCTTCATTTTTTCCTCTTTATATATTTCCATATTTTTTTTTTTCATCTTTCCTCACATGCTTTCCTCATTTTTCTACTTTTTATATATACTTCTCCTTATATTTTGTCTTCCCTTCTTCCAAACATTGTTTCTGGTTTCTAGTGTCTTTTCTTCTCTACCTTCGCTTCTTCCCTTCCCTCTTTTCATCTTTTTCGCCCATACTTTCTTCATACTCCTTAAGCATCTCATTTTCTCTTTTCTTCCATGCATTCCTTCTGATGTCGGCTTTCGTCTGTACTTTCACTTCTCTCCTTCTTTCTTTTTATCATTTTCGCCCATACGTCCCTGTTACTCCTTATGCATCTCTGTATACATCCATGCACGCCTTCTGATGTATGCTTTCTTCTGTACACTCACTTTCCTTCTTTTTTTCATCCTTTTCGCCAATACGTCCGTTTTACTCCTTATACATCTCCATATATTTTGTCATTTTCTTCCATGCATTCCTTCTGACGTCGGGTTTCGTCTGTACTTTCACTTCTCTCCTTCTTTCTTTTCATCTTTTTCGCCCATACGTCCTTCTTAACTCCTTATACATCTCCATATGTTTTCTCTTTTACTTCTACGCACTCCTTCTGATGTCGGGTTTCTTTCGTACTTTCACTTCTTTCCTTCTTTCGTTTCATCTTTTTCGTCCACACGTTCTCCTTACTCCCTGCCAAACGTCTCTCCCTCGCCTTTCACGGACCGACCTCCCATCTGAGAAAAAACAGAGAACATGCAATGGTTAGGTTGATAATGAGCTGCCCTTCCCTGTTCCTTTCCCAGTGGGGCATGTGGAAGGACTGAGAGAGAGAGAGAGAGAGAGAGAGAGAGAGAGAGAGAGAGAGAGAGACTCCTTCCAGATTCTTATCTTAAGAATGAGAATGTGGAAGGATTGAGAGAGAGAGAGAGAGAGAGAGGGAGAGAGAGAGAGAGAGAGAGAGAGAGAGAGAGAGAGAGAGAGAGAGAGAGAGAGAGAGAGAGAGAGAGAGAGAGAGAGAGAGAATGTAGCGATTGAGAGTGAAGGGAAAGGAGCTGGAAGGCGTTGGGAGTGTAGGAGTGTGTGGAGAATCAGGGAAAGGGCTTAGGAAGTGTAGGAAGGTGTGTGTGTGTGTGTGTGTGTGTGTGTGTGAGAGAGAGAGAGAGAGAGAGAGAGAGAGAGAGAGAGAGAGAGAGAGAATTATGGGTGTTTGTGTACCTTATTTAGAGTGGAGTAATTTGAATGTGCGTTGTCGAGGATATTCATAGGCAGGTTTATATATATATATATATATATATATATATATATATATATATATATATATATATATATATATATATATATATATATATTGTGTGTGTGTGTGTGTGTGTGTGTGTGTGTGTGTGTGTGTGTGTGTGTATCAAACGAGGTAACAAGTAGGGTAGTAGGCTTCACACAGATGGACAGGCAGGCAGACAGACTCACACATACTAACAGACACACAGACAGACAAACTAGGGAGAGAGAGACCTAGGTGGGGCAGAGCGGGGGGCGTGTCACAGAAAGTGGCACTAACCAGATTACGAAGCCCTCGTTGGCCGGCAACCGGGTAGCTAGAGGGACAACAAATCCTGTAATGCCATCACAGCCCCACCGGATAACTTACCTCCCAGCTACGCCCACTCATTTACTTACACGACAAAAAACCACGGGCCGACCGGCATCCTAGGGGCTTCACACACACACACACACACACACACACACACACACACACACACACACACACACACACACACACACACACACACACACACACACACACACACACACACACACGCACGCACGCACGCACGCACGCACGCACGCACGCACGCATGCACACACACACACACACACACACACACACACACACACACACACACACACACACACACACACACACACACACACACACACACACACACACACACACACACACACACACACACACACACACATGGGGGAGGGAGGGAAAAAGTGGAGTGGTAGTGCTGTTGGGCTGCTGCCACTTGAGAGGCTTCTTCAGAGGCTCGCTTGCTTCCTTACCTCCCGCTTCACCTGGCCTTCTCGTGGAGCTATGGGAGGTATGTCTGAGGTGATGTGGAGTGTGTGGTATAGTGTGCCGTGGGAGGTGAGAAGGTATTGTCAGATATGGCGTGTTTGGAAAGGTGTAGGGAAGGGAAGATGTATTTCAGGTGTGGTATATTTGAAAAGGTATTGAGAAAGGAAGGTGAATTTCAGGTGTGGTGTGTTTGGGAAGGTGTGTTATGGTGATGTGTTTTGTATATCAGGACGGCTGGATGTTTGAGAAGATCTGAGGCACCGTGGAAGATATGATGTGATTTTGGTGGAATTGCTTTGTGTTTGGGAAAGTGTGGTGTGTTTGATGTCTAGGTTGTCGTTAGAGGTGTAATGTGCTGTTGGTATAGGCGTAGTGTGTTTGTGGAGATGTGCTGTGTCTGTGAGTCTTGGGTATGTCTGGGGAGGTGTGTCAGGGAGGTTGTCGTGTCTCAAAAAGAGTTGTTGAAGTGTTGTCTGTCTGGGGAGAGGTATGAGGTGTAATGTGTGGGGAGGTGTGGTGTGTAGGGGAGGGAGTATTGAGATATGGTGTTTTACGGGACGGAAGAGGGAGATGTGGTGAGTGGGAAGGTCGAGGTGGTTTAGGGAACAAAAGAGGGGTGTGTGGATTTTTTGTTGTGCCGAGAGGTGTAGCTTTGGGGGTAGGGTAGAAAGAGGTGTGCTGTGTGGAAAGGTATGGTGTTTGGGGAGAGGAGAGGGAGGTATGGTGGTCCAGGGAAAGAATGAGGGAGATGTGTTGTTTAGGGATATGTAGGGTTTTGGGGGAGGTGAAGAGGGAGATGTTTATGTGAGGAAAGAGGTGTGTAGGTTTGTAATAAAGTGAATGGTTTATATCAGGGGAAGGAGGTGGTAAGATACTGTGTGTCTGGGAAGTAACAGTGTTTTACATGAAGAAAATATACGGAAGGCATCTGTGAAAGTGTGATTTGAAGAAGGAAGAGAGTGAGTTGGTGTGTGGTGAGGGAAAAGAGATGTGTGGTGTGTGTGTGTGTGTGTGTGTGTGTGTGTGTGTGTGTGTGTGTGTGTGTGTGTGTGTGTGTGTGTGTGTGTGTGTGTGTGTGTGTGTGTGTGTGTGTGTGTGTGTGTGTGTGTGTGTGTGTGTGTGTGTGTGTGTGTGTGTGTGTGTGTGTGTGTGTGTGTGTGTGTGTGTGTGTGTGTGTGTGTGTGTGTGTGTGTGTGTGTGTGTGTGTGTGTGTGTGTGTGTGTGTGTGTGTGTGTGTGTGTGTGTGTGTGTGTGTGTGTGTGTGTGTGTGTGTGTGTGTGTGTGTGTGTGTGTGTGTGTGTGTGTGTGTGTGTGTGTGTGTGTGTGTGTGTGTGTGTGTGTGTGTGTGTGTGTGTGTGTGTGTGTGTGTGTGTGTGTGTGTGTGTGTGTGTGTGTGTGTGTGTGTGTGTGTGTGTGTGTGTGTGTGTGTGTGTGTGTGTGTGTGTGTGTGTGTGTGTGTGTGTGTGTGTGTGTGTGTGTGTGTGTGTGTGTGTGTGTGTGTGTGTGTGTGTGTGTGTGTGTGTGTGTGTGTGTGTGTGTGTGTGTGTGTGTGTGTGTGTGTGTGTGTGTGTGTGTGTGTGTGTGTGTGTGTGTGTGTGTGTGTGTGTGTGTGTGTGTGTGTGTGTGTGTGTGTGTGTGTGTGTGTGTGTGTGTGTGTGTGTGTGTGTGTGTGTGTGTGTGTGTGTGTGTGTGTGTGTGTGTGTGTGTGTGTGTGTGTGTGTGTGTGTGTGTGTGTGTGTGTGTGTGTGTGTGTGTGTGTGTGTGTGTGTGTGTGTGTGTGTGTGTGTGTGTGTGTGTGTGTGTGTGTGTGTGTGTGTGTGTGTGTGTGTGTGTGTGTGTGTGTGTGTGTGTGTGTGTGTGTGTGTGTGTGTGTTTTAGGGGAGGGAAAAGAGAGGTTAGATGTCTGTGGAGATGCGTTTTTGAGGAGAAGGAAAAGAGTGAGGTGGTGTGTTGCAAGGTAGAAGAGAGGTGTGATGTGTGAGGAGGTGTGGTAGGAGAAAGAAAAGAAAGTTGAGATATGTAAGCAGACGTGTTTTGAAACGGAAGGAAAAGAGTGAGGTGGTGTGTAGCTACGTAAAAGAGAGGTGTGGTATGTGTAAAGGTGTGTGGTGCTTTTAGGAGAGATGGAACAGAGAAGCGAAGTGTTCCAGGGGAAGGATGAAGGTAAGGTGTAACAGGGAAGGGTATTGGGTGTCAGGTCGGGCTGGAGGGGTGTAACATGTCAGAGAATAGATGTTTTAAGGCTTAGGGTTCTGTTCTCGACGACTTGGAACGCCGTCTGATACCCTTTACCTGGTTATTTAAGGCACATATTACACCTCATTTCTTCCTCTTGTACTTTAGGTTAAAAGACTTAAAGGAAAGTAAAAAACAAAAAAAATCTTTGGTTACAACTGACTGACTCTTTCATGTCCTAATGTAGAGAGAGAGAGAGAGAGAGAGAGATGCATCTCATAAGGATGCTCGAGTGTCAGTGGAGGAAATGAGGTGAGTCATAGATAAAAAGAGTGACATAAAGTAAGAGATGCAAGGGAGCTTAGCTTTTAAACCCCTTCAGCACGAGGATGCCTTTTTTATTTTTTAATGCCTACTTCCACCAGTGATATTTTTCAAGGTGTGGAAGCACCTCTGAGTGAAAAGATTAACACTGAAATCCGGTTACATATTTTCTGTTTTATATCTGGAAAGGGAGAGAGGGAGAGGAAGACCGAGGATGAGATGGAGGTATAGATTGGAGAGATATATGAGAGGGGGGGGGGTTGGGTTGGGAGATGGGCAGCGCCATGGCAGGGGACAGGGCGACATGGAGGTGATTTGTTTGTGGCCTCCCCTTACGGGATTAAGGCGTCTTACTATAGATAGATTGATTGATTTCTGTCTCGAGACGATTAACCCGAGGATGAGAAAAAAAAAAAAGGGCTGAAAAGGTTAGACATAGCCTCCTTTCACCCCTTCAGTACTGCAGTGCTATCCTTAAATGAATAAACTTTCCGGGTATCTACAGTAATAATGAAAAATAAATAGATAAATTAAAAGCAATAAACGACACTGGTTGGAAGGTGTAAAGGCGTAGGCTTTGGGGTTTGCGGTATTTTTTGTAAGTAACAGTAGATAATTAGGGAAGACTCGAGTGAATGTCAAGACCGATTTCATTAGCTACGGTACTCTGATATTATTTTCTGCTACTTAGAGGATGATGTGTTTTTCTCTGTCTAGATTCTGTCCACGCCAGTTATGGGTAACAGGAATATGGATAAAATGGAGAATTGTAGGGACTGAGAGACAGCACAGAGGAGGTTCAAGAATGATATGAAAGCATGGAGAGAAGGAGCAGGGCATGAGGAGTAAAGGATGTGGTGACAGGTAAATGAGGATGTAAGGAGTCTGAGAGGAATTAGAGGGATAACTAAGGAATGAAAGAAGTGTAGGAAAAATAAGAAAATGTGGAAAGCAAGGGATTAGGAATGAAGGAAGAGGGAGTGAACTGTAAGAAAGTATGGAGAGAAGCTGAGATGCGGAATGAAAGGATTACTGGGAAGCAGGTGAGAATGGAAGGAAGTGTACAAGGAGTCAGAGGTGATGATGTAGGGATTAAGAGATGTAAATAAGGAAGAGGGAGAGAAAGAAGGTATTGGAGTGAAAGAAGAGGAGGATGAGGAAGGGAGGGAGGGAAGGCGTGTGTGAAGGATGAGGTGTAGGAAAAATAGGAAAGTAAGAAGAGAAAGGAGTGTGTGGGGAATGATGGAAGAGGGGGGTGAGGAAGGAAGGGAGGGGAAGAGCGAGTGTGAAGGATGGGGTTTGATAAAGGAAAGCAAGAGGAAGGAGAATATGAGGACTGAAAGAAGGCGGGAGGATGAAGGATGACGTTAGGTGAAGGATGGGGGTTGGGAGTCGAGGAGGAGGGCGTGGTGACTCGAAGGATAGTAGCATTAAGGAAAAGAGGTTCCTATTCTAGACTTGTGTGACGCCAAAGCACCTGTTCCTTGAGGTTTTAATTCACTGTGATAACGCTGACATTCCCTTGTATATTACTGTAGGGAAAATTAATGCTGAGACAGTAATAAAAGATAATATCAAAGTGTAATATGTAAAAGAGAGTTACGTAGGAAGAGTTGTTAATGATCTGTATAAGAGCATTTGATTACAAGCCAGATGGTTATAGGAGGAGGAAGTGAGGATTGCAGATGATATTAGAGAGAGAGAGAGAGAGAGAGAGAGAGAGAGAGAGAGAGAGAGAGAGAGAGAGAGAGAGAGAGAGAGAGAATGTTATAGGGCGTGGAGAGAGGGGGGGGGAAGAGAGGGCGTGGAGAGAGAGAGGGAGGGAGGGAGGGAGGAAGGAGGACAGGTTGTGAGGGAGGGAATGGAGGTGTAAGGAGAGATGGGGAAAGGAGAGAGAGAGAGAGAGAGAGAGAGAGAGAGAGAGAGAGAGAGTAAGGGAGAAGTTAAAGATCAAAGAGAAAGGGAGTAGGAAAAGGAGAGAGGAGGAAAGCATACAGAAACGAAGTAGGGAGAGGAGAAAGGAGGAGAGTATAAAGAGAGAGAGGGAGAGGAGAGAGAAGGAGAGCGTGGAGGGAGGGGAGTGAGAAGGATGTAGAGTGAGAGGGAGAGGAGAGGGAAGGAGTGTGTGGAGGGAGGGGAGGGAGAAGGAGAGTATAGAGAGAGAAGGAAAGTACTGAGACAGGCAAGGAAAGAGATCATAAGAGAAAGGGAGTTAAGAGTTTGGAATGAAAAAGGGTAATGTGAGAAAGGAAACTTGGAGAGAGGTGGTGAAAAGAGAGAAGGGTAAAGCAGAGTAGAGAGAGAGAAAGAGCATAGAGAAAGAGGAAATAAAAACAGAGACATACGGGACATAGAGAAAGAAAGGGAGTAGAATATGACGAGAAAAGGAAGATGTGGAAAGAGCGAGTGAGTAGAAAGGAAACTATCTCTCTGTCTATCTGTCTGTATCAGTATCTATATCTATCTGTCTATATCTGTACGTATCTTTCTGAAGGAAGGGGGGAGGGTTAGTGAAAAACAGGTGTGGAAGTAGAGTATTGGTGGGGAGGAGAAGGGAGAGAATTAGAACATGGAGACTGACACGAAGTAGAGACGAGAGGAGAAAGACAAAAGGAAGGCATTGAAAGAGGGGGAGGGGGAGAGTTAGTAGAAGAATGCGTGAGGTAGACTAGTAGAATTAGAGTAGGGGAGACATAGTAGAGAGGGAGGCGTAGAGGAGGGGAAAGGAAGAGAGGAGGAAGGCGTGGAGGGAAAGATAGAAGGAAATAGTGAAAGGATGCTTGGAGGAAGAGTGGGAGTAGGGAGAGAGGGGGTGGGGGAGAGGAAGGCTTTAGAGAGAGGGGGAGGGTAGGAGGGGGGACTGGAGGGAAAGATGGGAGGGGGGGGATAGTGAAAGAGGGTGTGGAAGTACGAGAGAGAGAGAGAGAGAGAGAGAGAGAGAGAGTAAAGGAAAGCTTGGGGAGTAAATATGGCATGGAGACACATATGCATAGAGAGGGGGGAGGAGAAGGGGCTGGGGAGAGAGAAGAGGAGAGGAGGGAGGGTAGGGGAGAGAGAAGAGAAAGAGAGCTTGATGGGAGAAGAGAGAGAAAGAGGGGAGAGAAGCATCGTGTGGGGAGATCCAGAATGAGAGGGGAGAGGGGAAGGAGGTGGGAAGAAGGAGAATGCGAGATGGAGGAAGCAAAGAAGGGCGTGGTGAGAGGAAGGGGAGGGGGGAAGGGATTTAGAGAAGAGAGAGAGAAGGGAGAGGGAGAGAGAGAGAGAGAGAGATGGTGGTGGGGGGAGGGGGATTGGAGAGGGCGGGCGGGTGGGGGGAGGGGGTTTGGAGAGGGCGGGCGGGTGGGGGGAGGGGGATTGGAGAGGGCGGGCGGACAGGTTGGTTGGCTGGAGCAAGTCCCGCCAACACTGGATAAAAAACCGGCACGGGAAACAAAGGAAGAACCGGGTCCCGATACTGCCAGGGCGGCCGGGGTCAGGGTAATTAACCAGGGAGGGGTAGGGGGTAGGGAGGGAAGGAAGAAAGCAGGGTAGGAAGGAGGGAAGGAGGAATTCAGGGTAGGAGAGAAGGGAGGAATGGAAGCAAAGAAGGAAGGGAGGAGAACAAGGAGGAAAGCAAGATATATGTAAGGAGCAGGGAGGGAAGAAAGAAAGCAGGGTAGGAAGGAGGGAAGGAGGAATTCAGGGTAGGAGTGAAGGGAGGAAGAATTCAGAGTAGAAGAGAGGGGATGAGGAGAGAGGGAAGGAAAGTAAGCAGGGTAGAATAGAGGAAGGAGTCAAGAGAGCAGAGCAGGAGAGGTGGGAGGAAGGAGAGGAGAGGAGAGGGGAGGGGAGGGAGGACTGAAAGCAAGGAAGGAGGGGAGAACATGTAGGAAGAAAGGAAGGAAAGGGGATGAACGATGGAAGGAGAAATGAAAGCAGGGTAGCAAGGAGACAAGAATGCAAGGAAGGAAGAATTTAGAGTAGGAGAGGAGGGAGGAAGGAGGGGGTTAGGGAGGTTGTAGGGGGTGAAGGAGGAAGGTTAGGAAGATAAGGAAGGAAAGGATAGGAAACAGAAATGAGAAAATAAAAGGGAAGCAGAGAAGAAAGACAGAGTATAGGAGGAAAGCAAAAGCAATAAGAAATGAACTATATATAGGAGGGATAATGCAAGAAATTGGGGAAGTAGAGTAAAAAAAAAGGTAATATGAAGAATTAAAGAAAAAGAAACTGGAAAGAAGATGGAACAGAAAATGAAGGAATGAAATTGAGGGAAAAGAGGAAGAAGGGGAAGAAACAATAGGGTAAAAATAGGGTGGAGAGAGAGAGAGAGAGAGAGAGAGAGAGAGAGAGAGAGAGCTAAGTATAGAATTATGGAGATGAGATGATAGTTGATTTTGGAAAGGAATGTCCGAAGAATCAAGAAAAAGGAAGTAGAGAAGCCAGAATGAAAATGATGGAAAACAAAGACAGGGAAATAAAGGAAATGAGAAAGGAAAGTGGAATGGAAGAAAGGAAGGAATGAGTGAGATAGTGGAGTAAGAATTGGGACTGAGGTAGTAACAGCTGATGGTAAATAGATGAAAGAAAGAGGAGCGAGAGAGAGAGAGAGAGAGAGAGAGAGAGAGAGAGAGAGAGAGAGAGAGAGAGAGAGAGAATGAAGAAACCAACAGAAATAGAGTGAACAGATAATGGAGGAAAGCAGAACGTGAAAAATTCATTATTATTATTGTTATTATTATTATTATTATTGTTATTATTATTATTATTATTGTTATTATTATTATTATTATTGTTATTATTATTATTATTATTATTATTATTATTATTATTATTATTATCATTATTATTGGTGTTGTCATTTATATTATTATTGTCCCCCCTTTCCATCCACTATACGAGGGAAGGGTATAATTTTGAGAAAGGGAAAAACCAAATTTATGAAAACATCAAATTGGCCGAAAGAAAATGGACCACACCTCCATTAACTCGTCACTCAAACCTTCAAAATTCTTAGCGCCTTATTCGGAAAATTTGGCTCCTCATTCGAAGTTTTTGGCTGCTCTTTCGAAGTTTTTGGCCCCCTATTCGAAATTTTTTGCTCCTCATTCGAATAATTTGTCTCCTCATTCGACATTTCTGGCGCCTCATGCAAGTCCTCGAAATTTTTGGAAACTCATTCTCGCCTTCAAAATTTCTGGCTTCTCATTCGGCTTCTCATTCAAGCCCTCGAAATTCCCGACTCCTACTTCGGCTCCTCATTCAAGCCTTGAGAATTCTTGGCTCCTCATTCAAGCCTTGAGAATTCTTGGCTCCTCATTCAAGCCTTGAGAATTCTTGGCTCCTCATTCAAGCCTTCAGAATTCTTGGCTCCTCATTGGGCTCCTCATTCAAGTCTTCGATATTCATGGCTCCTCATTCGGCTCCTCATTCAAGCCTTCTGAATTCTTGGCTCCTCATTCAAGCCTTCGAAATTCTTGACCACCTCGCAGGCAGACCCATCCACTGCAACGTGCATCATCTGATTAGCAAAACCGGAACGGAAGAGAAAATATCTGCGGAAAATATGGTTGGAGAGAGAGAGAGAGAGAGAGAGAGAGAGAGAGAGAGAGAGAGAGAGAGAGAGAGAGAGAGAGAATGAAGTGTGTATTGATAAATGAAGAATTGGAGTAAGGAAGAATGAGGAATCATGGAAATGAAGGAAGGGGTGATGATGGTGGTGGTGATGATGATGTATTATTGACGATGATAACGATGCTGGTGATGCTGATGCTGATGATGGTATGGAAATAATTTTAAGAGTGGGAGATGAATTTGAATAAAGCATACACTGATACTTGCTGCATTGAGATTAGGAAGAATTAGATATGGAGAAAAAAAGTAAGGGGAGATGATGATGATAACCTCCAGACCTGTGTGTGTGTGTGTGTGTGTGTGTGTGTGTGTGTGTGTGTGTGTGTGTGTGTGTGTGTGTGTGTGTGTGTGTGTGTGTGTGTCTGTGTGTGTCTGTGTGTGTAGCTAGTATTAATTTCCGTAACTCTTTCACTACAGTTTCGTATTTTTTCGTGTCCTTGCTACTGTCAGACGATTATGAACCAGAAGATACTAACAGGAATAATGAAGGATGTGTCTTATCCTCCAGTTCAAAGTCTCTTCTGAACTTAACAAAATCGCTTGAAAGGAGTAAGGTAATATCCGCCACCTTGAGACAGAATGTGGCATGTTATCGTCGTGTTAGGGAGGAGGCTGCAGTGGAAGAAGTAAGGAAGAAATAAGCGAGGAGAAATAAGGGAAGTAAATAAGTAGGGAGAGAAGATAGGACACGACGTAGGGAAGGAGAGAAGAAAGGTTCAAGACGTAGGGTACGAGCGAAGAAAGGTTCAAGACGTAGGGTACGAGGGAAGAAAGGTTCAAGACGTAGGGAAGGAGAGAAGAAATGCTGAAGACGTTGGGAAGGAGGGAAGAAAGACTCAAGACGTATGGAAGGAAGACAGAGAGTATCAAGACGTAGGGAAGGAGGGAAGAAAGGTTCAAGACGTAGGGAAGGAGAGAGGAAAGGTTCAAGACGTAGGGAAGGAGGGAAGAAAGGTTCAAGACATAGGGTAGGAGGGAAGAAAGGTTCAAGACATAGGGTAGGAGAGAAGAAAGTTCAAGACGTAGAGAAGGAGGAAAGAAAGGTTCAAGACGTAGGAAAGAGGGAAGAAAGGCTGAAGACGTAGGGAAGGAGAGAAGAAAGATTCAAGACGTAGGGAGGGAAAGAAGGAAGAAAGCATAGTGACTCAGAAATTTTTGTGTTAATGGACAGTGTGGTACAGTGTCACGTGCCCAGGTATAGTAGGAAAGAAAGAGAAGAGGAAAGGAATGAAGGAAGTGAAGAGGAAAAGAAAGAAAGAGGATCCATTGAGGAAGGAATGTTTGCTTGGAACTATAGTTGAAGAGGAATAAAATAAAAAAAGGGATGAAGGATTCAAAAGAGGGCATGAAGCACATGATGAAAGGAAGAAAGGAGGAATGATGATGATGAAAGAATCGAGAAAAGAGAGGAAGAAAGTAAAAAAGAAGGGAAGTAATGATCGAGAGAGGAAGGAAGTAAAGAAAGACAACAAAGGAATCAAGGAAGGAAAGAAGATGAAGAACTTGAGGAAGGAAGGAAGATAAGGATTCGAGGAAAGAGGGAAGGAAGTAAAGGAGGAAGATGAAGGACTCGAGGAAGGAAGGAGGTAAAGAAGGAGGACGAAAGACTTAAGGAACGAAGGAAAATGAGGGACTCGAAAAAGGAAGGAAGGAAGATGAAGGACTGGAGTAAGGAAGGAAGGAAGGAGAGCTTGGAATTACAGATAGTCCCGCCGTCCCTGAAGCACTGTTGAACGATAACACCGTATTTGGGGCTGCAACTGCAAAAGGAAAGAGTAGGAGGTAGGAAAGGAAGAAAATATGCAAGATGGAAGAAAGAGAAGGGGGGAGGAAGAATGAAAGGGATAAAGGAAGAGATGAAAGGAGAAGAAAGAGTAGGAGGCATGAAGGGATGAAAGTAAACAAGGTAGAAGAAAGAGAAGAAAGGGGGAAGGGAAGAATGAAAGACGTAGAGAAGGGATAAGGGAAGAAATTGAAGAAGAGGAAAGAGTAAGAGGCAGGAATGGAAGAAACTAAGCAAGATGGAAGAAAGAGAAGGAAGGAGGAAGAATGAAAGACGCAGAGAATGGATGAAGGAAGGAATTGAAGGAGAGGAAAAAGTAGGAGACAGAAAAGGATGAAAGTAAACAAGGTAGAAGAAAGAAAAGGAAGGAGGAAAAATGAAAGACTCAGAGAAGGGATAAAGAAAGAGGGAAGGAAAAGAAAGAGAACAAGGGAAGAAAGAAAAAAAAAATTGTAAGCAAGGAAAGTAAGTAAATAAGAAGGAAGAAAAAAATGAGACCCAAGGAATGGAGAATGGCAGAGAAATTTAAGATACTCAAGATACACATGATACTCAACGTAAAGCGGTATGATAGTATGACAGAGATTGTAGTATGGAAGGGAAAGGGAAGGGAAAAAGGGAAGAATAGGGAGAAGAGGGAAAAGAGGAGGGAGAAAATAGGTGAGAAGAAAGGACTCGGTGAAGGAAGAAGGATTTGTATATAAACAGAATTCATGTCTACCACTAAAATATACCTCAATCACTAGAGGCAAAAACAAGAACCGGAAGAACAGGTGTATACTGGGTACAGGTTAATTAATTATATAGCATTTAACTTGAAAAAATCACTAACCCAGTTAAGCTCGATTGCTGGCCAGGTGTAGTCAGATTAGAGGCTTGATTTGACTAGTAACCAGGGAGACTCATTCCCATAACTAAGACTCATTGAATATCATGTAACCACGACCTGGTTTCCAAGGCGAGGGGGTGACTCAGTTCCGTCCGGTGAAAACAGTCTATAGTAAGTTCACCTGTATGGACACACGTAGATATTGTTCAGTCTAATTTTTGACGATGTTTGGAGAAGCCTTACTTAGTTTATGTTTACAAGCAGGAAGAAGGGAAGGGTAGGAGAGAGAAAGGAAGGGAGAAAGGATGGACAGTAGAGTAAAAATGAGGAAAGAAGGAAAGATAGGAGAAAAAAGGAGGAAGAGTAGGGAAGGAAAGATAGAGAAACAGGGAGGAAGAATCATGGAGGAGGGTTTGGCAAGAAAACGGGAGGAAGAATCAGAAAGGAAGGATAGGATAGGAAAATGGAGGAAGAATCAGGGAGCAAGGATAGGAGAGAAACGGGGCGGAAGAATAGGAGAGAAAAAGTGATGAAGAATAAGAGAGGAAGGAGAGAAGAGAAAGAAGGAAGGAAGGACGAGCTGAAGGAAAGGAAGAGAGCCTGGAATCTCAGATATTAATTTATATTCCCCTCCTTTGTACAGTGTCAAAAGAAAACACGTATATAAGGCCTGGGAACAACCCCTGTATTCTGAGAGGTCTTTCTTGAAATAAAATAATATATCTAGTTGTAGTAATTAATAAGTAAAGAAATAAAAATTAGTAAATGAGTTGATTGGGGGTGCTTTCAATCCCTTAAGTCAGAGAGATCTTTCTTGAGTTGAATTAAAGCGTCCGGAGTTAGCTAGAAGGCAATTTAAAAAGTAATCTTATTGAAGGATTAAAAGAAATAAAATGGTGGGAAAAAACTGGAATTCAATGGAAAACAGAAGGGCAAAGAAGCAAAGAATGGAGAATAAAAAAAGGAAGGATTAGAGAATGTAGTCGTGGAGGAAAGAGAGATGTAAGATTCAGGGAAGCAAGACAAGTAGAGGAAGGAAGGAAGGAGGATGTAGGATTCAAGGAAGGAAGACAAACAAAGAAGAAAGGAAGGAAGGAACGAGGATGTAGGATACAATGAAGGAAGAGAGGAAGGAAGGAAAGAGGATGTAGGATTAAAGGAAGGAGGAGAGGAAGGAAGGAAGGAAAGAGGATGTAGGATTCAAGAGAGAAGAAAGGAAGGAGGATGTAGGATTCAAGGAAGGAAGAGAGGCAGGAAGGCAGGAGATCTTGGAGGCAGTTGCAGTATCCTGGTCCTTGAACAGGCGCTGACGCAATGGCACCGGAGACCATTATTATTGGGCATTGGCGGCTCCTTGTCACCTTCCTTACTAATTTATTTCTTCTTATCGAGCGTTCATAATCATCTGTGTTATTTTTACCCTTTTTACTCTAAGTTGACCTAGAACTGCTGTCTCTGTTTTAAATGCCTCGATATAACAGGCGATTAGCACTCGAATATGATGCTAGTCACGAAGAAGTGCGGTGGAAAGGACGAAGAACCTTGGCATTGTCTCTTTATGCCACTGAACTTCGTGAGCTAAGCAGCAAAAGGACGAAAATCTGGGTCAGGTTAAGGTGAAAGAAGTATAGCTGATATTTCCCTGTAATGTCGATCTTTTAAGGGGATAAGTAACTTCTGTCCATCTGTTAATTGCCAGACCCCTCAATCCCATAAAAGGGTGGCCACAAACAAATCGCCTCCATGTCACCCTGTCCCCCGCCTTTTCACTGCCCTCCCCCCAGCTCACACACCCCTCTCTTATATATCTCTCCACTCCATCCCTCCATCTCATCCTCTTCCTCCCCTCTCCCTTTCCCCTCCTCCACCTCACTCACATACACTCTTCTCGTTAGTCTCTCGCTCTCCATCCTCTCCACATGGCCAAACCACATCAGTGTATTTCTCCTTACGCTTTCTGTCACATCCACATCCACACCACAACCTTCTTCACATCCTCATTTGTCAGTCTGTCTCTTGCTTGCCAGAGAATATGAAATGTGTGATATGCAAAATAAATCGCTGAGGAACAGATGTTAAGATGCATTCTAAAGGTTGGGTCATGAGAATACGAACTTATAGGTGGAGATGCTAACAAAGAGGAAAGAGTAGGGAAGGGAAAGAAGGAACATGGAGGAAAAGAAGGAGGGAGGAAGTAAGGAGAAGAGTTTACAAAGAGGAAACTAGTTTGGGAAAAAGGAAGGAAATATTGAGGAAAAGGAAGAAGAATGAAAAAAAGAAGGACGAGGAGGATAAGAGTTTGAAAGCACAGGTAATATTTTCGTCACCTTGAAAGGTTAATGAATACAGGTGTTAAAACCTATTAGGGTCAACGACAAGGCAGAAAGTAGGAGGAAAGAAAACAAGCAAGCAGGGAGGGAAAGAAGGAGGGGAGAACTCGAAGAATGAGAGGGATTGAAGATACAGCTGATATGCCAGTAGTGGAACTAAATATGTAATTATAATGCTGTTAGAAGAGGGGAAGAAAGAAAAAAACTCAACAGTGGAAAATGAAAGATGTAGACCTCGGCGGGAATAAGGGAGGAATTTAGAACCTGAAGATACAGATAGCCTTTCCCATCCTTGAAAGAGTTTTGACAAAAAGATAGACAGCGAGGAAGAACAAATAAGAAAATAAAGAGATGAAGAAAGGAGGGATGCAACAAAGGAGGATGAGCAAAATGTAAAGAAAAGGACTGGAGAGTTGATGAGCTTGAAAATATAGTGTTCCCATCCTGAACAAAGCTCAGATGAAAGAAACGGCGAGAGAGAGAGAAAGAGAGAGAGAGAGAGAGAGAGAGAGAGAGAGAGAGAGAGAGAGAGAGAGAGAGAGAGAGAGAGAGAGGAAGCAGAGTTGACTGAAGGACCAAGAGGAGAAGAATGATGATCTTGAAGACACCAGTAATAATCTCGGCCTTGAAAAGTCCTGACGAAATGACGCTATATAAGGAGTGGCAGACAGAAGGAGAGAGACAGGTGATAATAAGGCAGGGGAAGAAGGAAGAGAAGAAATGGGGGGGGAGGGGGAAGATGAATGAAGGAGGTGGGGAAGAAAGGAGAGGGGAAATACTTTTGAATCATTTTTTTTTTTCTTACAATATGATAATGTGACCCAAAGAATAAAGGTCTGGAAAGAAAGGAAGGAAGGAATTAAGGGTGAGAATGAATGGATGATGATGATGATGGTGGTGGTGATGGTGGTGTTGACGGTGCTGGTGTTGGTGATGATGATGATGATGATGATGATGAGGGAAGGAGGCAGTAATGAAGGATAGGGGCAAGGAGGAAGGGCGTGGAGTTAGAGACAATAATATCCTCGTCCTTGAGCAGGATGTGGCGCAGTGAGATGGTGTTAAGGATATGGTAGCAAGGAGGAAAACAGTTGGAGGAAAGTAGGCGAGGGAGGAGGGAGGAAAAAATGAAGACCAGGTAGAAGGAAGGAGGGAGGAAGAGTAAGTACAGGCAGGAGGAAGTAGTGAAAGAGGGAGAGGGAGAAAAAGTTCCAGGGAGGAGGAAAGTAGCTAAGGAGGGAAGGATGAAAAAAGAACTAGGTAGGAGGGAATAAGGTGGGAAGGAGGGAAAATGATCCAGCTAGGAGAAAAGAAGCTAAGGAGGGAAAGAGGAAAAAAGTTCAGTGTAGGAGGAAGTAAAGAAGGAGGAAAGAAAAAGGTTCCGTGTAGGAGGAAAGTAAAGAGGAAGGGAAAAAAAAGTACTGTGTAAGAGGAAGTACATAGGAGGAAGGAAAAAGTTCCAGATAGGAGGAAAGTAGTGAAGAATGGAGAGCGTAGGGAGGAGGTAAAGGGATGAAGGAAAACAAGCAAGGGGAAGGAAGGGAAAGGGAGGGAGGGAAAAGGGAGTAGGAGGAGTGCAAAGGAAAACAAATAGCAAAAACCTACTGGTACTCATGACGCTGTTTGCTGTAGAGAAGATAATTACTTACTTCTTTGTTATCAGAAAAGGAAAGATAAGCAGAAAGACACCAGGTTACTATGGAAGGAAGAGTAGGGAGAAAGCACGAAGGGAGGGAGAGAGCAGGATAGAAGGCAGGATGGAGGAGGGAGGGGAAGGAAGCAGGGGAAGGCCGAGAGTAACAGGAAAGCAAGCAGTGAGAGAAAGGTGGGAGGGAGGTAAATAAAGGTTGACGGAATGTGAAAGAAAAAAAAGTTTCAGAGACAAGGAAAGAGAATTTGGAGAGACAGGGAGTTGTTTTATCCATTAGTAAGTTGCGTTGGTGATGGAGAGGGACGCCTTCATGTGGTGGCACCGATGTAACCAGGCGGCTCCACTGCCTGATTATGAAAACGTTCCTCAACTACTGCCCCATCCCCTAAAAAGAGGATGGTGGGCCGCAGCAGGGTAACTTAAGCCTGCAGTTCACTGGGTTCAAGTTCAGATGAGCCTGGGGTTGTATCTACTACTACAACTACAGATACCTTTGAAGGCAGTGCTAGGGAAGGAGGGGTGGAAACAAGCAAACAATGAAGCAAGGAAATATGCAAAACTCAAGGATGGAAGGAAAGGTTGAAGGCTCAGGCAGTAACCCCCGTCCGTGTAACAGGATGTGTATAAAAAGGAAGGGATAAGTAGAGGACATTAAAGGAAGGAGTCAAGGAGGAAGAAAGGAAGGAAGGGGTCCAGGGGGAAGGAAGGAGTCAAGGAGGAATGAAGGAAAGAGCCAAGGAGGAAGGAAGGAAGGAGTCAAGGAGGAAGGAAAGAAGGAAGGAGTCAAGGAGGAAGGAAAGAAGGAAGGAGTCAAGGAGGAAGGAAAGAAGGAAGGAGTCAAGGAGGAAAGAAGGAAGGAGATGTACAGGACTATAGTGAGTTTGTTTTTATCTGATGGAACTGGCCCACTCCCACATCTCAAGTACTAAGTCATTGTTACGTGGAATTTGATTAGTCCTAATTATGAGGTAGGATTGTATCTCCCTGGTTATTAGTCGAATTTTTCCTTCATTCTGACTACACATGGCCATTATTTATGCTAGAAAGGGGCTATGGATCTTTGTCGGGGGTGAGAAGACGCGATATAATAATAATGATAATAATAATAATAATAATAATAATAATAATAAAAGGAATGAACGAAGGTGAGCTTAGAGAGAAAAGGAATAAATCGCATCGTAGAATAAGCTTTGTCTATGTCAATATTTGTCTGTAGGAGGAAGTGATAAGGATGGAAGCAAAGGGAAGAACAAGGAAGTAATGAGGAGAGGAAGGATGTAGGGATGGAGGAAGAAGCGTGGATAGGTTGAGAGCTGGAGGAGTATCCCCACGCGTGTAACAGGATGTGTAAACAAAAAGGAAAGTACAGGTAAGAAAATGGATGGAAGTCAACAAGAAAGAGAAAATAGGGAACCGGGGGTGGGGTGCGTAAAAGATGGAGGGAGAGAGAGAGAGAGAGAGAGGGAGGGAGGGAGAGAGAGAGAGAGAGAGAGAGAGAGAGAGAGAGGGAGGGAGAGAGAGATTCAGACAGACAGAGAATTACCCTCTTCCTTTAATCAGTATCGAAATTAGTCACTTGAGAGCGTTAGTAAGGAAGAGAGGAAAACAAACAGTGATAAAAGGAAGAACGCAGGAGTAATGGAATAAAGGCAAGGGTCTCAAGGGGCATCTACGTCACTGAGGCAAGACATGGAGCAATAAGGCCTTAATAGGAGCCGACGAAAAAGAAGGAACGGGATATATAAAAGGCATGGGAGTAAATAAACCGAGAGGAAAAAGGGGTACAGGACTAAGAGAGGGAAGAGAGTGAAAGAAGGAGAGTTTGGCGAGGAAAGAATAGTTGTTAGAATAAGAATCGTATAGTGTTATGGGATCAAGGAAGCAGCGGGGATGTGAGGGAAGAGAGAGAAATGGGTGAAAAAGTAAGGGATAGGCAGAGGAAATAGAAGGAAATATACAGGAAGGAAGGAAAGAGGGATGCAGGAACGATGCAAAGAAAGGAGAGCTCAGAGCGAAAGAATACCCGCATCTTTGAGTAGTAAGAGTAGAAATTACGGCTGTTTAAGGTGTCGCAAGATTGGGGGGAGAGAGAGAGAGAGAGAGAGAGAGAGAGAGAGAGAGAGAGAGAGAGAGAGAGAGAGAGAGAGAGAGAGAGAGAGAGAGAGAGAGAGAGAGAGAGAGAGAGAGGGGGGTGAACAAACTGAATGCATCGGTAATATCTGCGTCACTAGAGCAACATACGGTGTAGTAAAACCGTATTTGGGAGGGAAAGAAACGGAATAAGTTGATACGGTGAGAGGAAATTGGCTCTCTCATGGTCGGCACAGTTCTAGCATTTTATTCCACGTTTCTTTAGAGGCGAGTTTATTCAGGTGATCGGGTCATAGGAGCCTAAGTGATGATAGTACTGCTGTTACCCTCTCATGCTCTGTATAACTCTAGGATTGTGTTCCGTTTCACGCCAGACGATTTTATTCAGGTGAGATGGAGTCATAGGAGCCTGAGTGTTGAAGAGGGAGGGAGGGAGAGACGGGAAGGAGAGTGCTTTATGAATCACACACACACACACACACACACACACACACACACACACACACACACACACACACACACACGAATGGTTCTATGAAATGCGAGGAACATAGAATAGTGGGTGGAAAAGAAAGGAAGGAATAGGTAGAGGGAATGAAAGTGAACAAGAAAGAGCGATACAGGAAGGAGGGAAAGAAGTGGGACTCGCAGAGGAAAGGAAAGAATGAGGTAGGAGGCACATAAGAAAAGAGGAAGACGCAAGTAAGGAGTTTAACATGGCAAGTATGGGAATAATAACCCCGTAGAAGAAAAAAGAAATTGACCGAAGGAAGGAAAGAACGATGTATAACTCAGTGAAGGAAGAAAAAGGATGTTACGGTCACAGGCACTATCCCCATCCCGTAAAACAAGATGTGGAGAGATAAGATCCTGTTGGAGGTGGAAAAGAAAGGAGGGAAGGGGTAGAGGGAATGGAAGGAAGTCAGCAAGGAGGAGGAGGGTTATAGGAAGGAAGGGAGAGAAGTAAGACTCGTAGAAAGTAAAGCAGGAGGCACAGATGTGGAAAAAAGGAGGGAATGTGTAGAGGGAATAAAGGAATAAACAGTGATATAAGAGGGAAAGAAGAAGGTGGGACTGGAGGAAGGAAGGAAAGATATAGAAACTGAAGGAAGGAAGGAAAGATATAGAAACTGAAGGAAGGTAGAATATAGG
Source organism: Coenobita brevimanus (assembly GCF_032717465.1). Taxonomy (NCBI): domain Eukaryota; kingdom Metazoa; phylum Arthropoda; class Malacostraca; order Decapoda; family Coenobitidae; genus Coenobita; species Coenobita brevimanus. Next base: position 25,945,361 of record NC_136972.1, on the reverse strand, counting down.
ACTTGAAGGAAGGAAGCAAGGATATAGGACCCACTGAAGAAAGGAAAAAGATGTTACAAACCCAAACATTATCTCCAACTCGTAAAACAAGATGTGGAGTGATAGGATCAAGATGGAGAAAGATAAAAGGAAGGAGTAAGGTGGAACAATAAAGGAAGGATGAGGGAAGGGAATAAGCAAGGGAATCGAAGAAAGGGTGTTAGGATTTTTGAACGAAGAAAAGAAGGGGAGGTAGGTTGGAGGTACATACGTGTTAATAACTGTAGGAATGAGTAGAGATTATAAGGAAATCATCATGGGGAAAGGATGGAAGGATGTAGATCTTGTGGAAGGAAGGAAGAAGTGAGAGGCTGAAAAGGAAGGAAGGAAGGATATAATGATGTAAGGCTGAGAGAGAGAGAGAGAGAGAGAGAGAGAGAGAGAGAGAGAGAGAGAGAGAGAGAGAGAGAGAGAGTTTTTAAGACACAGGCACTATCCTCTCCTGTAAAACAAAATGTTGTGTGGTACGATGGAGGAAGAGAAAGGAACAGTAGGTAGGAAAAAAAAAAATGTTTGGAGACAGGATGGAAGAATGTAGGATTTGTGGAAGGAAGGATAGAAGGAGGGGAAGAGAGATACTATCCTCATCTATAGAACAAATTAAGTAAAAAGAAGAGAAAAAAAACAGGAAGGTTGAATGAGAAAAAGAAAAGGGGACAGACAGGAAGGAAAAAAAAGGAACGAAGGATATTGGGTTCACTGAAGAATGGAAAATAAGATGTTAAAGGCACAAGCACTGTCCTCTCTCGTAAAACAAGACGTGGATCGATAAGACAGTGTTCTTAGAAAAAATAGGAAGAAATGGATTGAGGATATAAGTAAAAATGTAACAAGGAAGGAGAGGAAGAAGGATATAGAATTCGAAAAAGGGAGGAAAGAATCATAGGTAGGAGACACAGATGAGAAGAGAGGGAAGGAATAAGTAGGGGGAAGGAAAGGTATGAGACATAGATGTGAAAAAAGGAAGGAAAAGGCAGAGGGAGGGAAAGGTAGGAGACACAGAGGAGGAAAGAGAGAAGGAATAAGTAGGAGGAAGGAAAGGCAGGAGATACAGATGTAGAAAATAGGAAGGAATAAATAGAGGAAAGGAAAGGATGGAAGCAAACTTGCGGAAAATTGGAAAGAATAAGTAAAGGGAAGGAAAGGCAGGAGAGACAGTTGTGGAGAATAGGAAGGAATAAGTAAGGAAAATGTATCTAAAGACAGGAAGATAGAAACGAAGGAGGGAGGGAAGGACAGAAGGATGGAAAAAGATGTTAGGAATAAGTAAAGGGAAATGTATATAAAGACAGGAAGGTAGAAACGAAGGAAGGAGGGAAGGAAAGAAGAATGGAAAAAGATGTTAAAGACACAAGCACTACCTTATCCCGTAAAACAAGATGTGGAGTGATAAGATTCTGTTGTGGGCGTCTGCTACACCCGGCTGTCCAGGAGGAAGCCTTAAAACACACACTACACATCCCCACGACACCCGACACTGCCCCCTCTCTCACATCTCACCTACACCAGAGAGAGAGAGAGAGAGAGAGAGAGAGAGCATACTGGGTTAGTTATATGGACACGAATTTAATTTCAGAGGTACAGAGATAATACATACACAGGAGAGAGAGAGAGAGAGAGAGAGAGAGAGAGAGAGAGAGAGAGAGAGAGAGAGAGAGAGAGAGAGAGAGAGAAAGGGACTACACACACATCCCGACGACACCTGACACTGTCGCCTCCCCCACATCACTCCCACACACACACTATCACCCCATATCTCGCTCCTGAGAGAGAGGGAGAAAGAGGGTGGGGAAAGTGTGTGTAGGGTTTAGAGTGTATGTGAAGTGGAGTAAGACACTAAGAGTTGTTTTTTAATGTATTGTAAGTTAATATGTTTGGTAGCTTGTGCTGGTGTGCATGTATTTATGATGTTATGAAAATATAACCGGGAATGATAACTTGCAAAGCTTGTCCGTTTCAAAATCAAGATCGTGTGTGTGTGTGTGTGTGTGTGTGTGTGTGTGTGTGTGTGTGTGTGTGTGTGTGTGTGTGTACATACGCGTGTGCTTGTGTGCGCGTGTGTGTTCAACCAAGAAAACAGCATCATAGCCACCCTTCCTTCCCCGGTCAGCCTCCACAGCACCCCACCTCACCCTCTGGTCCACCCCTTATAATGGTAGAGTCTGGAGGAGATGATCTGTGCGTCAGTGTGAGAATGAGGGTTGTCTCTCTGATGGAGCAAGGAAGGAAGAAAAAAATGATGGATGTAGGGTTCGAAAAAGGGAGGAAGAAAGCGTAGTTGGAGGTACAGATGAGGAAAAAGGGAAGGAATAAGTAGAGGGAAGGAAAGGTCGAAGACTGTTATAGAAAATAGCAAGAATTAGGTAGAGGGAAAGAAAGATGGCCATGATTACTGCCCCGTGTTATTGCTTTTATCATGTCGAATTTGGGGAGTCGCAAGTACAGGAGTTTTACCAGGCTTGATAGCGGTGTTGAGGGGGGTTATTGGCTGTGTGGGTACTGTTATTAGGGTTTTTTAACGCTAGCTTCAGGCAATCGTAGGTATGAGATTTTTACCTGCCTTGATACCAGTTTTGAAAGGTTGGTTGTGTAGTTATTTTGGGGCGTTTTTAATGGTTAACCCGGGGAGCTGGGTGGCTCGGTAGTAGAGCGTGTGACTCGGGATCGGGAGGTCGAGAGTTCGCTCCCAGCCCGGTTAACGACCTTTGCTGGGAGGGGTTGCGCTCTCCTGCAACCCTAGCAGGACTATAGGATCTGTCCAGGTTTAGCTAGGGGGAATAATCCCTTGAGTGGTTAATACCGTTTCATCAGCATCATAATCGTCATCATCATCATCATCAGCAGCAGCAGCAGCATCGTCATAATCACGATCATCCCAACCCAAGGGCTCACGTTCTCAAGGGGTGGCTGGAGCAAGATCTCCTTCAAGACAGGAATAAGTGGAGTGTTGAAGTCCCAGGTAAAATCTCACCCTCTTGTGTCGTAGAACAATGAGACTACACTTGAACGGTATGGCACCTCAAGTCCCGTACTAGTAGTCGGGAAGGTGAGGAGAAGGAGGAGGAGGAAGAGAAGAAGGAGGAGGAGGAAGAGAAGAAGGAGGAGGAGAAAGAAAAGAGTGGGTGGGGGGAGCTTCAGCCCTCACTCTAGTCCCTTTTGGTCGCTTTTTATGATAGAAAATAAAATACCGTTCCTCTCACTTCTTGCCAGTGTGACAAGATAGGTCCACGCCAGGGTTGTATGACGAGGTACGATGATCACACGGACATCATCTAGCAGAGGCTGATGACAGGATTTACCCCACCAAACACTGTCCACATTTTTTCCACCGCATCACTCGCCTTGGACTCAAACTGGGACATTATTTTGGACGCGTTGCCGCTTGTGTTTTTCTGCGTAACCAGTACTTTTACCGAGTGTCCTGTACCAAACCAAACGCTGTCCACATTTTTTCACAACTTTGGCCAATCACTCGACTTTAACTCACACAAGCTTGAACTTAAGGCAGTTTTAGACGTTCTGCCGCCTGTATTTTTCTGTTTAACGAATATTTCTTACCAAGTGTCCTGTATCAAAGAACGTAGCTGTATGAAATGGCCTCATCCGTATTAATAATAAACTTTTACGGTGGTCATTCATTTTGGTATTAGCTTCACACTGTTGATTTGTGGCCATCTTTTAATGACTACTTTCAATGCCATCTCGATTTCAAAACAAAGTGAATTTTTAACCTCTCTTTGGTGTGGACTCGTAGGCGCTTCTCTGGCTACAGTTGGGCAGTTGATAATGGGTGAGAGAAATGCTGTACTTAGCAATTACGGATTTCAGTATTATCTTGTTAACAGTTTAGTCGCTTTGAACGAACGTATATTTTTTATTCTTGTAGCCGGTAGACGATTTCATCAGGTAAAAAAAAATCGAGGGGTAAATTAAAGGTAACATACTAGTGACCCTCTGTATCAATTTCGAATTTTATATCAGCTTTTAAAGAAAGAAAAGATTATTACTAAAAGGGTTAAGTTATTGTTCGCGAAGATTACCGGTGA
>NC_136972.1:25871276-25938776 GCF_032717465.1 Coenobita brevimanus | reverse complement strand
AGGAAAAGACGAGGGGGAGATTTCCTATGCCGTTTAGTGATTATCGGACGCTCACTCATCATTACATCATTCCGACTCGTTTCATTAGGCTCTCGCTACTTCAAGACGCTGGCAGCTGATAGTAGTAGCGAGATTAAGATATAAGAAAATCATAGTACTTAGGGGGTTAATGGAAGATTGTTAGATGCATATTCACAGGCTAATCACCCCACTGCTATTAACCCCTTCTGTCTCATGGCGCGTTTTGTTCTTGCTGTCTCTTAATGATTACCTTAGAATAGACTTTTGATGCTGAATGGTTTGGCTATACCCTCCATTGAACCCTTAATATGAGAAGCCTTAAGACAAATAAAACCGTCAAGAAATAAATAAGCTTAAAATGACTACCGATTTGAAGGCTTTTGCTGTGCTCCTTAGGTTACAATGACTTCTTTCTAGTGTGATTCGTTCCTACCTCCAGACGATTTAGTTCAGGGAAGGAGAAAGCCCATTGTAGGGACGGATTTTTATTTAGTTACAGCCTCCATTAACCTTTTTCTTATGAGAGGTGTATATTATGGTGAATAATAGTAAGAAATAGTAGGAATATTAAAGAAATGGTTCGTACTTAAGGGGCTGAGTGCTGAATCCACCTCTCTCTCTCTTTCTCTCTCTCTCTCTCTCGTTAGGCATTAAAGCACGCATCTCTGTTAATAAATGCACTAATAAAGAAAGTAATGTAGTTGCCTCACATGAATAGTAAAGGAGGAAAAGAGTGCAAGGATATCAGCCGTGCAAGTTAATAGAGATTGCATTTAAAATCCAGTAACAATTTTCCTGTTATCACTTCCAGCATCTCCCACAGCCACTCTCAGCCAATCACAGCCATTTATCTCTCGTATCAGTCCCTCTCAGTCTCTCTCCTCAGCTGAGTAAAATCGTCTGGAGGGAGCAGTGATATAATCGTCTGCAGGAAGAGATAAGATAACGAAAAGAAACCCTAGCAACGAAGAGGCTTTTTGAGATTTTTTTTTTACTACGTTTAATTTTTGTAATTCCTCCAAGACTATGGAAATATTTTAGAGATGTCTGTCAGAATATTTAAGACGTTTTGGTACCCCTTAAAAGTTAGGATTTTTCTCACATTAAGAGAATCTTCTGATGTTAGCCTGAAAAAGATTATTCATAACAATATAACTCATTTTTAACATCATGAGATTGTTTGGGTTATAGTTGTTCTCTCTCTCTCTCTCTCTCTCTCTCTCATTGTCTTCCTCCAGGTGTTCTTGACCACAAAATATACCATGATCGCTGGTTTGACAGTGTTCGATATTGTGTGTGTGTGTGTGTGTGTGTGTGTGTGTGTGTGTGTGTGTGTGTACGGTGCATTGTTTAAGGATGTCTGAGTGCGTTTTTCCTGTCATCGATATTTTGTGTGTGTGTGTGTGTGTGAGAGAGAGAGAGAGAGAGAGAGAGAGAGAGAGAGAGAGGCGAAGAGAGCTCTACACGTCCTACGCTTCTTCCCCCCCCCTTTTTTTTTTCTTTTTTGGGTTACTGTGGAGATAATGTTTTGTGATACCTCTCTTATAGTCCCCTGTTTGGAATATAAGGTTAACCAATCACCTCTGTGGTTTGTTAGTGAGTAGGGTGACAGATGGTTGGCTGTGTCATGGGTTTGTGTGTGTCCAAGCTTTCTCTGTACACACACACACACACACACACACACACACACACACACACACACACACACACACACACACACACACACACACACACACACACACACACACACCGATATACCCACTCACGTATATTCTCTCTCTCTCTCATTTTGTCATCATTCAGTGTCACCTGCCCTAAATAACAATGCTTCTTTATTTACTCTCTTGTTACCTTGCCCCCGACCTCTAATTTTTTCCTGTCACACGTCTCAAAATTAAGATTCTGTACTGTCTGCTGTCTAATGCTGCTGTGCTGTCTCCTGTCTGATACTGATTGTCTTGTCTCATGCTTATTACACCTTTAAACCTGTTCTGCAGTACATGGGGACTCTGTGTCTCTTACTAATGGTTAGCTTGTGTCATGTTCTTGTCCCTAAATTATTTTCTCTGTTTTAATCTCAGAAGTAAAGATTCACCTGTCTTCTGATTCGCCTTTTGCCACCTAGGGACAGGAATACGTGAAGCGGAGACATTTTCATAAAGTTGCTAAAGGAGGGGATACGGGTTTTTACCTTTGAGATTCGGCGACTGTGAGACGATAGGCGAAGAACGGTACACTCTAGTATTACTCTTACATAAAGCCTAGTGTGGCATTTTGAGTTTTGAGTCAATGGTGATGTTTCTGTGTCGTCTCTCTCTCCTTGTATCCTGTCTCAAAACAAGGTAGTTCTCAGTCTCTCGCTTAATGATGAGGTTACGTTTCGCTCACTCGTTTATTTCGTTAATTTTCTTTCCATAACACTAGGTCTGTATGTCTTCAGTCAAATGATCTCTCACGTTTTTCTTGTTACGGGTCTCACAGTACTAAGGTGCTCCTGTGTTTCCTGTCTGATGCTGATTGTCCTGTCGTGTGTGTGTGTGTGTGTGTGTGTGTGTGTGTGTGTGTGTGTGTGTGTGTGTGTGTGTGTGTGTGTGTGTCTCTGTGTGTGTGTGTGTGTGTGTGTGTCCTTGTTAACCTGTCCAGCAGTACAAGGTGAGATTCCCTGTCTCTCCAATCATAAGCCTGTTTATGCCCATTCTCGTGTTTATTTAATTGAAAATCACGGTTTGTCTTTTTGCTAATGGTCTTCATGTACCTTCACTGTATCGAGTTACCAGATTTATTGATTTTTGGTGTTGTGCTACTTCCTGTCAGTTACTGTTTTGTCAATCAATCAATCAATCATTTCCTGTGGCACCCTCGGGGATGCATAGGGCCTCGATGAACTCACACCACCACATCCTATCCTGTGCTAACTCCTCAAGATCTCCCCAACATTCTTCCTCAGCTTCCCGTCTCATTGTCCTCACCCACGTCTCTTTTGGCCTTCCCCTACCTCTCCTACCAAGTGCCACCCACCCTGGTGTACCTCGTACTATTCCCTGTCTCCTATACACATGTCCTAGCCACTTCCATCCTGAGAATCTAACATATTCATCGATCGGCTGCACTCCCGTTATTTCTCTAATTCTACTATTTGGTATCCTTTCCCACCACTTAACTCCTAATATTCTTCTAAGTCCCTTATTTTCAAACACCAAGAATTTATTTTCCATAGTCACTGTGCTGTACCAAGACTCGTGTCCATAAATTAAGATACTCCTAACCATTACCTTATAAAGTTTGATTTTTGTATGCACAGAAAAATTGTTATTATTCCAAATATTTTTAAGCATTCCCATTGCCTGATTAGCCTTCTTTAACCTTTCCTCGAATTCAAAGTTCAAAGAACCATCCTTGGCTAAATAAGTACCTAAATATTTAAACCTATCAACTTGCTTTACAACCATACCTCCAATTACACATTCCTGCGCATTTTCCATATTCATATTGATTATTTCAGTTTTTCCACAATTAATAACCAAACCCACCTTGCAACCTTCACTCACCAAACAGTCCAACACTCTCTGCATCTCTTCTGGCCCATCACAAATCAAAACTATATCATCTGCATAATCTAAATCCAAAAGTTTCCTGTTCTCTCCCCAAAGTATACCTGCACCGGTTTCTGTTCCAACGCGTTTCATAATGTAATCAATGACCAATATAAATAGTAAAGGCGATAGAACACCACCTTGAATTACTCCGGACTTGACTTCAAACGAATCACTCAGACAACCATCAACCATCACTTTACAACCATCACTTTACTGTTTTGTCATTTATCTTTTTCTTTATTATTTTTTTTTAACGAAAGATAAACAGAGGGGAGGAAAACCCAAATTAAAAAATATATATACACCCGATTACAGGTGTCTTCAGTTCAGCAATATAGAGAGATTTGTCTGTTATGGATGTTTCCCTTTGCTATTCAGTCTAACAATACAAGATAGCTGTCTTTGATCTGTGTAAAGGTAATAATGCTCCGTGTTCCTGCCTGTCGTCTTCTCGTGTCGTGAAACTGGGTACCTCTTTCTCCCGTATAACCAGGTCGTTTTTGTCTCTTATTGTTTCTCCTTGTTAACCTGTGCAATATAATAAGGTTTTTCTCTGTCTCCTGTCTGATGTTGACCTTGTTTCGTGTTTCTGTCGCTCATTCTTCTCTCAATAAATCATAGTGCATTTTTCGCTTGCCTAATGATTTTATATTGTGTCTTTTACTCGTAAAACACACACACACACACACACACACACACACACACACACACACACACACACACACACACACACACACACACACACACACACACACACACACACACACACACACACACACACACACACACACACACACACACACACACACACACACACACACACACACACACACACTACAGTATAAGGTGTTTTTTATTTTTCAAGGAAGAAGAAACCAAAGGCCAGGAGCCTGCAAAAGTTCCCTGCAAGAAAAAACAAACACAAGATAACAGAGAGCCAACTTTAAGATCCGTTCATATATTCTCTCTTATGATTTTTTTTTCTTATCACTGTCCTTCATTATAGTTTCACAGATCTAGATGCGTCTGTCTTGTTTAAGGACATTTTTTTTCTGTCTCATATCTCTTTTAACCTGTCCAGCGATGCAAGTTGAATTTCTGTCCCCTGCGTATGATACTCCAACAGTACAAGTTCTCTGTCACCCGTCTAATTATGATACTGTTCCAAGTCTCTCGTTTGTTCTGGTATTAAAAATGAAGATGCGCCTGTCCTCGTGTTTGCCCCTTCCGTGTTAACCCGTCCTACAAGATCATTCTGTCTCCTGCCTAATGATGAGCTTGTTTCTTATCGTTGTTGTTTGTTTCACTTTCACAAATCAAGTTTTGCCTGCCTCTGTTTATTTTTTGTTATCTGTTGTCTTTCTCCTTGTTACGTGTCCGACAAGTACAAGTTGATTATTTGTCCCAAGTCTAATTACGATACTGTTCAGTGCCTATTTGCTCTGGTCCTTAAATAATCAAGGTGCGCCTGTTTCTTAACCCCTTGTATACGGCGACTCATTCTATTTTTACTATTATCAGAGAGTTTTATTCAGCTTAGGAAGGATCTCTGATAGTAGAGGAGTTGATTAAAGCTGTTCTGTATCTAACCCCTCTGGTCCTAAAAATCTCCCTTAGGCTTAACGAAATCGTCTGGATGTCGTAGGAAAGTAGAAAATACGTCACAGGATTGAAGGGGTTATATAGCCTTTTTTTGTGTCCCATTTCTTTTTCCTTTTGTTCTGTTCTAAAACTACAGTTTCTCTCTCTCTCTCTCTCTCTCTCTCTCTCTCTCTCTCTCTCTCACACACACACACACACACACACACACACACACACACACACACACACACACACACACACACACACACACACACACACACACACACACACACACACACACCTCACCCCACCGCCTGTCCTATCATCCTTCCTATCGCAATCTAAACCCGTCCCGCCAGCCCCGTCTCCTGTCTCATTGCTTCACCTGTCTGGGGGCGGATCAAGCCATTCTCCCGTCATCACCTGTCTCACCTGTCACACCTGTCTCATAAAAGCAAGATGGATCCGTCACCTTTGTCACTCTATCTCTCAGTCTGTCCTTGTTGCTTACGTCATCTCTGTCTCGTCTGTTTTCGTCACTCACTCCTCCATCTCTCGTCTCTCCCTGTCACTCACCCCGTCTTTCAGTCTCTCGTCTCTCCCCGTCACCTGCTGTTATAAAAGATGTTTTTTTGTTGTGGTCCTGTGTCTGTGTGATAGATGGTAACACACGCACATTGACACACACACACACACACACACACACACACACACACACACACACACACACACACACACACACACACACACACACACACACACACACACGCACACACACACACACACACATACATAAATACACTTTCATACACAGCCAAACGAACGCATGGGACTCCCTGTGTCTGTCCGTCTGTCTGTCTGTCTGTCTGTCTGTCTGTCTGTCTGTCTCTCTCTCTCTCTCTCTCTCTCTCTCTCTCAGCTAACGGGTTGAGACAGACTGACAGGTAGCTTTAATCATGCACCAGGTAAAGAGCGAAAGTCAACAGAGACCGACAGGTAGAAGATTGAGAGATAATTCCTGTTTTAATGGGACAGAGAGAGATGCCCAGGTAACTGAGAGAGACGGGTAATACATAAGTTTCTTGAGACAGGAGGCGAGACAGATATGAGACATTGAAGTTTTTATTAAGGAAGGAGTAGACAGAGAAGGGTTGCATAATAAAGAGGGTGAAAGTGGCTTCGTGTTTATATTTATTTGTGTATGCGTTAGGGTTTTAAGCATGTACTTGTGTAAATGTGGATAATTCATTCGTGTGTGTGTGTGTGTGTGTGTGTGTGTTTGGTCAGGGAGGTCTGCCATTAAAGTGCAGCTCGACACGCGTTCCCCGGATAATTACCACAATCAAGGGAACTCATTAGATGCGACAGGAGTGGACATTAACACCACATTAGTTCCCCTTAATCTCAACACTAAAAGCCTTCGTCGCTACCTCCACACACCTCTCACCTTTACTTACCTCCATCTTTGTCGTCTCTCGTCATAAGGGTGAGTTTCCCTCTCTCTCTCTCTCTCTCTCTCTCGTACTTTAGTCTCAAGTCCTTTTCTTCTTTCCTCTCCTTCCTGTCTCTTTTCCTTCCGTCCGTTTCTTTCCTCTCCTCCTTTCTTTTCATTTCGTTCTCGTATCCTTTTGTCCCTCTCTTACTTCTCTCCTATCTAAATCCCTCTCCTCTTTTTCTTCTGATATTCTCTTCCGTTCCTCTTATTTCTTCCTCTCCTTTTCCCTTCCTCGCACCACCTACACCACATCCACACCCTCTCTCCAACAACCACTCTAACCACCCACACTCTCCCATTTCTTTATCTACACTCTTGTATCAATCACACCCACATCCACGCTTCCACATCCGCATCCACTCTCCTACCATTCATGTCTTCTCTCTCTCATCCAGTCTTTCACCATCCATATCCACTTTCCCGGTACTTACCCAGTCGCTTTGCCACCCACACTCACTCTCCTTGCTACACACACACACACACACACACACACACACACACACACACACACACACACACACACCTATACCATCTCATACTACACACACCTACACCACCTACACCCCACCCCCTGCATTTACCACCCACAGCCACTGCCTTCTCCCCCAACAGTCACACCCATTCCTGTTTGTCCACCCCCTCCCCCATCACCTTTGCGTCCCTCCCCCCCTCGTGTGTACCTACTCATTCTCCTCGCCGTTCACTCCCCACCCTCTCCGCCCATCCACACCCACATCGCATCCTTTCCCTTCATCATTCCTTCCTTACCGACATCCACTTAACATACACCTTACACTTTTATTCTTACACATCACTCCACTTACACTCCGCACACACCTACTCTTCTCTTCGACTCTGCACACTTTCCGTCTACGTCCACACCTGTTCTACCTTTCTGTTATTCCCTCACCTTCGCACCCTCACACACCTGCCACTCCTACACACACACACACACACACACACACACACACACACACACACACACACACACACACACACACACACACACACACACACACACACACACACACACACACACACACACACACACACACACACACACACACACACACACACACACACACACACACACACACACACACACACACACACACACACACACACACACACACACACACACACACACACACACACACACACACACACACACACACACACACACACACACACACACACACACACACACACACACACACACACACACACACACACACACACACACACACACACACACACACACACACACACACACACACACACACACACACACACACACACACACACACACACACACACACACACACACACACACACACACACACACACACACACACACACACACACACACACACACACACACACACACACACACACACACACACACACACACACACACACACACACACACACACACACACACACACACACACACACACACACACACACACACACACACACACACACACACACACACACACACACACACACACACACACACACACACACACACACACACACACACACACACACACACACACACACACACACACACACACACACACACACACACACACACACACACACACACACACACACACACACACACACACACACACACACACACACACACACACACACACACACACACACACACACACACACACACACACACACACACACACACACACACACACACACACACACACACACACACACACACACACACACACACACACACACACACACACACACACACACACACACACACACACACACACACACACACCTAGTCTACCTAAGTATACAACGTCCAGTCACCCCCCACCCATCCACTCCTCTCACCTACACCACACCCTTTTTGACCTACCCATCCAGTCTTCCCGCTCACACCCACACTCACACCCACACCCTTTTGATACCCCCTTCCTCCCCCACACCCACACCACTCCCTTTTTGATTCTCCTCCTCTCCCACACCACACCCTGTTTGACCTCTCTTCCGCACTCACACTCACACCCACAACATACCCTTTTTGACACCCACACACCCACACCACACCATTTTTGACCCCCCACATATACCACACCACACCCATTTTTACTCCCCTCCACCTTTCCACACCCTTATCCTTTCTGACCCACAACGCACCCACACCACACCCTCTTTGACCTCCCACACTCACACCACACCCTTTTTAACCCCCCCACACCCACACCACACCCCCCACACACCCTGAGAGGCCAGGAATGCACCAACCCCATTGAAAACGTCCGAAGATAAAGTGTGTGGAACGAGGCTGACCCGACCAGGTTTTTTTTATGGGGGTAAGTATTGATTCCTCTCTTCCTCCTCCTCCTCCCCCTGTCTTCCTCTCTCCTCTTCCTCCCATCCCCTCTCTCTTCTCCTCTTCCTGCAGTCACTCTTCCCCCTCTTCTCCTCTCCCCTCCCTTCTCCTTCCCACCCACCTTTCCTCCTCCACCTCTCCTCCTACTACTTCCCACCTTTCTCATTTTTCCATCCCATTTCTATTCTTCCTCTCATCCTCCTTTCCTTCTCAACCTCTCATCTTTCCATCCCCTACCTTCCCTCTCTTTCACCTCTCTTCTCTCCCTTCCATTCCCTTTCTTCTCCCATTCTCTCCTAACGTCTCTCCGCCTTGCCCCCTCTCCACCTCCCTGCTTGACCCTTCTCTTACTTTAATCATGTGTTTTGCCCAGTCATACTCTGATCTTTATATATGCAAACCGTAATACCTTTCTTCTTTACTAATCCTTCTCCCTCTCGTTATTTTTATTCCTGGTTCACTTATTAATCTTTTTTTTTTTCATCCGTAGTTTTTGTAATTCTCCTCCCCCTCCTCCTCCTCCTCCTCCTCCTTCTTCCTCCTCCTCCTCCTCCTCCTCCTCCTCCTCGTCCTTTACCACAGCTTATTCTGTTTCTATCCTTCCCCATCATTTTTTTTTTTTTTACCTTCTTCCTTCCTTTCCTCAGGGATTCTTCTCGCTCTTACCTGTTCCTCTCCTCTTTCTTCCCCACTTCCTCTTACCTTCCACTTTCATCTTGACCTCTTCTTCTTACACGTTTCACCCCTTCCTTTTCTCCTCCATATCTTGATTTTGTCTGCTTTTTCTTATGTGACCTCTTTATTTTGAACTCTGCCATATGTTTTTTTCTTCTAACTACACTTCTTTCTTAGCTTTCTCTCTCTCTCTCTCTCTCTCTCTCCACACACACACACACACACACACACACACACACACACACACACACACACACACACACACACACACACACACACACACACACACACACACACACACACACACACACACACAGGCACACACACACACACACACACACACACACACACACACACACACATCTGACAGACCCCTTCTTCCCTCCCGAAGTCCCTCCACCCCAGTTACATTCCTGCTTGATATCCCTCCTCCTGCCTGGTCCTTCCTTTCCGTCCTTCTGTCCATCCTTCCTTCTTTCCTTCCTTTTCCTTATCTGTTATTTCCTCCATCATTCCTGTGTTTCCACCCTTCCTTTATTTCTCCTTCTTTCTACCGTATCTTCCTTCCTTCCTTCCTTCCCTCCTCTCTTCCATCCTCCCTCCCTCCCTGATTCTTCCTTCCATCCTCCCTCCTACCTTCCTACCCTTGAACAGGAGCTAGCTGCATGACCCAATCGGCCTATTGTTCTTATGTTCTTTTCTTTATCCTTCCATTCCTTTCGTTGACCTTTCCACCAGCCTTCTTACCTCTCACTTATCTCTCCTTCCTTCTCTCTTATTGTCTTTTATCTCTCCTTCCTTCTCTCTTATTGTCTTTTATCTCTCCTTCCTTCTCTCTTATTGTCTTTTACCTCTCCTTCCTTCTCTCTTACTGTCTTTTACCTCTCCTTCCTTCTCTCTTACTGTCTTTTATCTCTCCTTCCTTCTCTCTTATTGTCTTTTATCTCTCCTTCCTTCTCTCTTATTGTCTTTTATCTCTCCTTCCTTCTCTCTTATTGTCTTTTATCTCTCCTTCCTTCTCTCTTATTGTCTTTTATCTCTCCTTCCTTCTCTCTTATTGTCTTTTATCTCTCCTTCCTTCTCTCTTGTTGTCTTTTATCTCTCCTTCCTTCTCTCTTGTTGTCTTTTATCTCTTCTTCCTTCTCTCTTATTGTCTTTGTTTACTTTCTCCTCTTCTGCCTCAACCTTTCAACTTTTCCCTCTTTCCTTCCTTTCCAGTTTCCTTCATATCTCTTCCTTTCCTTATTTATCTTCTTACCTTTCCTTCTTCATCTTTTCTTCCTCTCTTCTCTCCTTCCTCATTTTTTCTTCCTATCGTCTTTCATGTCGTATACCTTTCTGCTTCCTCCCCTTCCCTCACCTCCTCCCTCCTTCCCGTCCTCCCCTCCATCTTCTCCCTCACCTTCCTCAGTATCATAATCCACTGTCTCCCTCTACCCCTCATCCCCACCCCAGTCTTTCCTCCTGCCCTCCCCCCGCCCCCCTTCCCCTCATCCCCACTTTCTTCGTAATCAACTTGCATCTTTCCATTGTCTCCTCCCTCCCTCCCCCTCCTTCTTTCCTCCATCCTACCTCCACCCTTTCCCCTTATCTACCCTCCTCTCTATCCTCCTTTCCCCTCTTATTCCCCTTTCCTTTCTGCCTCCCTATTCCTTTCTCCTATCTTCCTCTTTCACTTACTTCCCCACCTCTACTTTTTCTCATTCCTTTTCCCCCCTCCCTCAGAATAATTTCGTATCCCCTCTCTCCCTTTCTCCTCATCTCCCCTCTCTCCCTCACACCCTGCTCTTCCTTTCCCTCTCCCTGCTCCCCTCTCTCTTCCCTCATTCTGCTAATCATTCCTGTTTTTATTACATCCTTCTTTTCCTTCTTCCCATTCTTCTTCCTCATCTCATACCTCGCCCTGATTCATCTGAACTTTCCTACTCCCTCCTTCCTCTTTCCTACGTTCCTCATCCTTCTCTCTTTCTCCCTTCTTTACCTTCTTGCGTCAGCCCCTCTCTTCCTTCCTCAACTTCCTTTTAATTTCATACCTTCCTGTTCCCCCTTCCATTTCTTCTCCTCCCTCCCCGCCTTCTCGTCTCTTCTCTTCCTCCCTTCCCTCTTTTTCTCCTCCCCCCTCCCCCTCCTTCTAATCATCTCGTACCTTCCCACTTCCCCCTCCCCCCTCCCCATCTCTCTTCCCCCTCCCCTCCCCCTCCACCCCCACCCCCCTCGATTTACTGACTCAAACTTGATTCCACTCTTATTTTTTCTCCTCTTAACTCGTCCCTGCTTTCCTTCTCCTCCTTCCCTCCCTCCCATTCCATTCTCTGCCAGTTTCTCTTTTACCTCTCTTTCGTAACTTCCGCTTCCTCCATTTCACTGAATTTTTCATTGGTGATTATATTCTCTCTCTCTCTCTCTCTCTCTCTCTCTCTCTCTCTCTCTCTCTTTCTCTCTTTCTCTCTTTCTCTATCACCTTTATTGCACCCTTGCCGGCATTCCATTATTGACAGCTGTAAAATAGTAACTTAATAAGGCCATCATCATTTTCCCCTTCTCTCCCTCCATGCTAAATCTTTCTCCTCCTCCCAGCATATCGCCTTGTGTCCTAAATTCCAGCGCCTCTTTCGATTTCCTTTCCCGTCATTGGAGTGGTGGAGGGTATTGTCTCATCCCCAGGCTTATTGGAACCCAGTGGGGCGAGACGAACGAACTCTGAGCTCAGCGATGTCGTCGTGTCCTTAAATCTAATCTCAACCTCTGTGTTCTTATCTCAGGCTGTGCTCTGATCTCGGTCTCTGTGCTCTGATAGACTGATTTACAAGCTTAGGCTCTGTGCTGTAATCTCGGCCACTGTGCTCTGGCTGATAAGGAATGAGTGCCAGGTGCTTGGGTGAATATCGTGTTCGTCCACCTGTCTTCTATATTTAGGTTCAGTCCCTCTCAGTGGCGGACATTTAAGAGAGTGGAGTGGAAAATGTCCTTACATGTAACCTCACACGTTTGTCCAGTCTCGAAAGGACCAAAAGGTATCTCGCTGTTTGCATTCCTCTGCAGTCTTTTGTACTCACTTGGTCGTTTCTTTTCCCAGTTCCATCCACAGAATCACCTCATCTTCCCCACTTTCACTCCGCCTCATTTCTTCCCCCAGTCCCTTAACCCTTCTCTCTCTCCTTTTCTCCCCATCCTGCTCCTCTTCTCTCCCATTTCTTCCTACTCATCCCGTCTCTCTCCTTTTCCCCCCATATTGCTGTTCTCTCTCTCTCTCTTCTTCCTACTCACCCCTTCTCTCTCTCTCTTCTTTTTTCACTATCCTGCTTTTCTCTCCCATCCTCCCTACTCACCCCCTCTCTCCTTTTCTCCCCATCCTCCTCTCCCCATTCTTGCTCCTAATTATCCCCTACATCCCTTCTTCCCTCTGTCACTCCGCTCCTTATCCAGCACGTCATCTCCTCCAACTCACACTTTTCCATCGCCTTATCTCAGATCTTTCAGCTCATATCTCATCCTCTTTCTTAGCAACGCTCCTCCATCCAACTCCTTACCTTCCTTTTACCCTTTCACAGTTTTTTCTTCCTCTTCTTTTCTACTAATATCCTTCCTACGACATTTGCTCTCTAATTCCCTCCCATTCTTTCTTTCAGATCATTTTATCTTTCTCTCCCAACAATTTTTCATCCTATGTCCTCATCTTGTTCACCCTTTCATCCCTCCATTATCTTCCTCTCCACCCTTTCCTCGTCCTTCCCACCTGTTCGCTCTCCCACCTCATCCTGTTCCACCTACTAATTTATTCTGTCACCCTTCACCCCTTCCTCACCCTTCCACCATACTCCCTAAACCTCTCCCTTTATCCCATCAACTGCTTTATCTGTCTCACATACTCACTCTTTCACCCAGCCTCCTCACTCCTTCCCCTCCTCACGTCTTCAGCTCTCCCTGTAATATCACTGCAACTTCTCACTTACGCATTCTTCCACTTCAGCCTCTTTCTTGCCTACTAACTCTTCCACCCTCATTCTTCTCCCTTACCTCATGCCACCTCCTCTCCTCTTACCAATTGCCTCCATCTTCCCACCCCTTACTTCACCCCCTCACCCCCACCACCCTTCCCATCCCATACCCTCCTAACCTTCCCCTCCCTTACCCCTACCCATCGCCCCTCCACCCTTCCCACTCCTTACTCCGCCCCATCACACTTTCCACCCCTTACCCCTCCCCCTCACCCCTCCACCCATCCCACCTGTTACTCCACCCCTTCACCCATCCTCCCTTCCCATCCCTTACTCCACCCTCTCACTCCACCCTTCCCACCTGTTAGTCCACCCCCTCACTCATCCACCCTTCCCATCTCTTACTCCACCCCCTCACCCCTCCTCCCTTCTCACCCCTCTATCCTTCCCGCCCCTTCACCCCCTCACCTCTCCACCTCTTCCACGCTTCCCGTGCACCTGTCCCAAAGCATTCCTCTTGTGGTACCTGTTTCACCATTGACTTTTATCCTACTGCTTTTCAAATGCTTATATATAAATAATTCACCTTTTTGACCCAGAACTGAATACATGTAAGTTTTTTTCCTCTCAAGCATTTCAAGGCACACCGGGTGAGTTTTGCTGGAGCTGTTAGTTTGTCGGCCTTCACTGGACATGTATGAGAGAGAGAGAGAGAGAGAGAGAGAGACTGCTTATAAAGTGTACAAATTTTGTCAACTTTCCACCCCTCTCACTCCACTTGAACCTTCTCTCTCTCTCTCCTTCCCCCCGAAAAATAAATAAAATAGCCTTGCCAGTAGTGTAAAAATATTAACAACTTAATCACCCCCCTCCCTCCCTCCCTCCCTCCCTCCCCTCTTCCATCTCTCCACTTTAACCTGATCCCTCCTCTCTCTTCTCTCTCTTTCCTCCTGCTCCTTTAAACAACCTACCCCTCTTCTTTCCTTCCTCGTCTGCTCTCCTCCTTAATGTCAGTAAAAAAACATAATGAAAGGTAAACAGAACGTAATGTTGTTAATGTGGAAATGACCCTACCGCCTTGTCCATCCTCTTTTCATTCCACATTAACCATCTCTCCTTCGTCCACTCCAATCTCCTTTCCTCCCCTCCCCTTCTCTCGTCAATCCTCTTTCCTTAACTTACTCCTCTTCTCAGCCCCTCATCCATCTTACATACCTGTCTTTCACTCTTCCTTCCCTACTTCTTTCTTCTTTCCCTCCCCCTTCGCTTCTTTACCATCCTATAACTTCATCCAGACTCCTCGCTTAACCTCCTCCTCTTTTCTCCCCTAATCCAACCCCCATCCCTTTCCTCCACTCTTTCCCTCTTCCCTCCCTCCCTTCCCTCATCTCATGCACCTCCCCCTCCCTGGTCTCTCCCAGAACCACCTGCTTCTCAGTACCTCCTATCATCTCTTCTGTGCCCCTCCCTCCTCCTCCTCTTCCTCCACCGTCCTCCCTTCCTTCCACTTCTCTCCTTCTCCACCCTTGCCAACCACCTGTCGCTCTTTCCTCCCCCCTTCCCCCATCCTGGTTCTTCCCTCCTTTCCTACCACCTGAGTACTTCGCAAACTAACCTCTGCATCCCCCCCCTCCCAATCTCTCTCTCTCTGTCTCTCTCTGTCTCTGTCTCACACACACACACACACACACACACACACACACACACACACACACACACACACACACACACACACACACACACACACGCACACACACACACACACACACACACACACACACACACACACACACACACACACACACACACACACACACACACACACACACACACACACACACACACACACACACACACACACACACACACACACACACACACACACACACACACACACACACACACACACACACACACACACACACACACACACACACACACACACACACACACACACACACACACACACACACACACACACACACACACACACACACACACACACACACACACACACACACACACACACACACACACACACACACACACACACACACACACACACACACACACACACACACACACACACACACACACACACACACACACACACACACACACACACACACACACACACACACACACACACACACACACACACACACACACACACACACACACACACACACACACACACACACACACACACACACACACACACACACACACACACACACACACACACACACACACACACACACACACACACACACACACACACACACACACACACACACACACACACACACACACACACACACACACACACACACACACACACACACACACACACACACACACACACACACACACACACACACACACACACACACACACACACGCCAAAATTTTCTGCGTCGTCTTCCACAACCAGCCTTTTTTACACCAACTGCCTTTCTCCCCTCCCTTCCTCTTCCTCTCCCTTCCCTCTCCTTCCCTCCCTTCCCCTTCTCTCCCTCTCCCCTCCCTCCTCCCTTCCCCTTGCCTACCTCGTCTCTTCACTCTTAAACCGCCTTTTTGTCACTGCTAGTCTGGTTTCACCCCTAACCTGTTCTTTCCCCCTCCTGGTTTTTCAGTTCATCTCTATTTTTCTCCCTTTTTTTCCCCTGCCTATTCTTTCCCCCTTTCTTTTATTTCTCTCCTCTCCTTCCATCCTAATTTTCGTCTTGTCTTTCCCTTCCTCCTCTTTCCCTTTTCTTATATTACTCTTCCCTCCTTCCATCCTTCTTCTTCCTTCCTCCTTTCTTCCTTCCATGTCTTCTTTCCTTCTTTTTTCCTTTATTTTCTTGTCATTACTCCCTCTTCGTTTTCCTACGTATTCATTCTTCTCCCACCAGTTTTAATGTGTCCTTCCTTCTCCTCTGCCTTTTTATTTTTTTTATTATTTTATTTTTTACATCTGTCACATCAGTAGGGTAATGTTTTGTTGTTTGTAATCACATATAATGTATGGAATTACTGAATGATATTGTGGGTTTCTCTCTCTCTCTCTCTCTCTCTCTCTCTCTCTCTCTCTCTCTCTCTCACACACACACACACACACACACACACACACACACACACACCTCTAACTGGTCTCTAAGTAAGTCATTTTGTCTGTCTGTCTATGTATCTCTCTATCTCTACACATCTTTCAGTTCCATGTCTCTATCTAAATACCTGTTTTAAGCAGGTAAGCCACTGACATAGACCAAACATATTGATTTTTAAGGCTCTACATCCATCCAGTCCTCTCTTTCGACCGTACCCTGCCAGTAGATGACATACCTTAACCCTGGAACACTCTCTATCTATTGCCAGACGCCTTAATCTCGTAAGGGGTGGCCCCAGACAAATCGCCTCCACGTCACCCTGTCCCCCTTCTTTCACTAA
Source organism: Coenobita brevimanus (assembly GCF_032717465.1). Classification (NCBI taxonomy): domain Eukaryota; kingdom Metazoa; phylum Arthropoda; class Malacostraca; order Decapoda; family Coenobitidae; genus Coenobita; species Coenobita brevimanus. The sequence continues at coordinate 25,921,673 of NC_136972.1, read as the reverse complement.
CGTTGGGTGATTAATAAACAAGTGACTTTTTATTTATTTGTGTATTACGGACCCTACTGGCCTGTGGTAATCATGCTATCACTAAATTTATCTTTACCTGTGTTTTATAATGTTCTTTTTCTCCCCACAGGTAAGTTTGTTGTCCTGGTTGGTGGGATGGAGTGGTGGTGAGTACTGCATACTTAGATATTCTCTCTCTCTCTCTCTCTAAAAGTCGCATTGTTTGTTTGTTTGTTTGTTCTTCCCTCATTCACGCCCAAACCATGGCCAGAGACCCCCAGGCCCATATATATATTCTGGTTCAGGGTGACTCAAGGATTGTTGTAGGCGGGCCTAAATTCAGATTTGGGTCATTTAAGGTCACCGGTAGTGTTCGCCGTTTTGGCTCGGGTAACGCCTGGTACCCCTACAGACCAATTTTTGGCATGGAGATTCACATGACCTCCAGTTCGGACATAGGCTATGTGAGGTTTACCTCAGAGGTCATTTGAGGTCAACGGTAATAGTAAACATGTGCGCACAAATACTGTGCTTTAGTCTGCGAAACGTGAAATAGAAAGTTCCAGGACTTCTTATAATCCTTCCTCAAAAGCATCAGAGGCATATGGTCTTTCTGGAGTAAAAAGAAGGACTGAACTAAAACAAATAAGATTAGAGTGTTCGCCTTTTTGGCTCGGCAACGCCGGGTATCCCTGATAGTATACATATATATATATATATATATATATATATATATATATATATATATATATATATATATATATATATATATATATATATCCATCGGTCTGCATGAAAGTACGGTACACTGTTTTTAATATATGTATACATGTATAATCACGATTCATGACGGTTATAGATATTAACTTAGGTTTGGAGAGAGAGAGAGAGAGAGAGAACAGGAAGGCTTAGGAACAGAAAAAAAACTAGCGTGGTGTGAGGAAGCCATAGATATTAACACTCACACCAAAGAGACTTCCCGCCCCTCTGCCTTTTTTACGGATTATCTGTATCGATTGGGAGCGTACCTGTGTGTGGGGCCTGTCCTAGGGAGGAGGGAGAGAGAGTGAGAGAGAGAGAGAGAGGACGATATAGGCTGTGAAAAGTTAGTTTGGGAAATATTTGGGGCCAGAGAAAGAGAGAGAGAGACTGTGTGTGTGTGTGTGTGTGTGTGTGTGTGTGTGTGTGTGTGTGTGTGTGTGTGTGTGTGTGTGTGTGTGTGTGTGTGTGTGTGTGTGTGTGTGTGTGTGTGTGTGTGTATGTTGGTAGGCGTTTGGATGTTGCGTTGTTAGTGGGTGAATTGAAAAGCCTGCAGGTGTTTAGAGAGTAGGCTTGTTAAAAGGGTGGGGTGTTTGTCGAGTTAGAAAGTAGGTGGGTGGAAGCAGGTCTAGAATAGGCTGAAAGTGGGTAAGCAGTTGGGTGATGCTTGGGCAGTGAGTAAATGGATAAAGCGTGTTGGTGTTTGGAGAGTAGGCTGGCTAATAGTGTGGTGGTTGTGGGTGAAAAAATGGGTTAGTGGGGTGGGTGGGAGTAGGCTTAGGCAGATAGTGGGGAGGGGGGTAGTTAGATGATACATTGGTTGTGAATGAAAGGTAAGAACTGGTGGTTAGAGAGTAGGCTAATTAAGGTGATGTGTGAAAAAGTGGATGTGGATGGGAGTGGGTAAGTGCAGGTGGGAATTGGGTCGAAGTGTTTGTGTGTGTGTGTGTGTGTGTGTGTGTGTGTGTGTGTGTGTGTGTGTGTGTGTGTGTGTGTGTGTGTCCAGAAAGAGAGAGGGAGGTGAGTGAAAAGTGGGTTGCGAGTGAGCTGAAAGTGGGTGTGTCAGGTGATGCAGGTGAGTGGAGGAAACGAGTGGATATGGGGGTAAGCCAGTGACGAGTGGACGAATCAGTAGATGAGTAGAAGAGCGGACTAATATTCAAGCCAGATAGTTACTGAGATGTGGAGACGCGAGTTGATGGGTGGAAGAACTTCGTAGTATGGAGGATGGAGGGAAACACGTGATAAGTTAGGAATGGAGTGTTCAGTGAATGATTGGAAGAAGGTGAAAGTGTGTGAATACGAAATAGTGAGAAGTGGGGAAGAAGCAGGTGGAATGAGGAGTAAGAGTATAGGATGAGTGGGTGAGGAGTGGATTGGCATGTGGAAGCAAATAGAAAGGACTGATGGGAGGCAGAAAGGTGAAAGGTGGAAGAGAGGGCAGTGAAAGGGGTTTGGAAGTGTTGAAGTGACGTGGATGGAGAGATGTCCACTAAATGGAGTAAAATCGTCTTAGAGGGAGAGAGAGAGAGAGAGAGAGAGAGAGAGAGAGAGAGAGAGAGAGAGAGAGAGAGATTATTGGACAGTGTGGAAGATAATTGATGAATTGATTACTTGACAGAGTGGAATAGGGATGGAATGTGGATAGAGGCAGCCAGTAGAAGTTGATGAGGCAGTGGAGTAAGTGGAAGACTAGTAGACAGAATGTGGATGGATGTACTAGACCGGGAATTGAAGTGGATGAGACGGTGGAGTGTGTGAATATGGTCCAAGGGAGTATAGGATGGGAGGAAAAATGCAAAGCTGGTGGAAAGTGGATGAGAGTGAATGGAAGAATAGGACAGTGGAATTTGTGAATATGTTGCAAGAGTGAAGGATGGGTGGAAGGATGTAAAGTTGGTGGAAGGTGGATGAAAGATGGTGGAAGACCATTGATAAGCAGGCATAGCAGGTAAAAGAGGTGGTTTGGGGAGTGGAAGAGAGGTGGTGGATGAAAGGTGGAATATTGGATAAGAGAATAGGGAATGCAGGTAGTAGCAGTTCCCAGTTTCATCTGAAATGTGGACCCAGTGGACTGCAGGCTGAAGTTGTCCTCCACCTGTAGTCCACTATTCTCTGCGGGGATAAGGAGGGAGTTAGGGGACTATAACCGGACAGTGGACCTCCCCCAGTTACATCAGTGCTACCACGTGAAGGCACCCCTCTTCAGCTCGAGGTGGATGGTAGGTGAGAGGGAGTGTGGATGGCGGATAAGTGAATAAGATATGGATAAATTGCTTAAAATGTGGATAATTAGGAGCGGAAGTAGACATTGGATAAAGTGGACGTAAGTGTGGGAGGTGTATAAGCAGACGAGGCTGTGTAAATGTCCTAAGTGGAAGAGAATGTGGGTGGTAGATAACTGAACGAGAGTGGATAAAGGGGCCAGGAGGTGCGTAAGTGGAAGAGGGATGTAGACAGGTAGACGAGGATGTGAATAAGTGGACGAGGAAGTGGATAAGTGGACGAGAAAGTGGCCAAGTGAACGAGGATGTAGTCAGTAATTTGTTGTGTGAAATTTAAGTGACAGGGAGACTTTTTCCTAAGTGGAGGAGGAGGCGAGTGGGTGGGATAAGTGGGAGAAAATATCGATAAGTGGTAGAGACTGTGGGTTATGTACGAGAGTAAGTGGTTAGGCGATAGAGGCTGTAGAGAAGTGTGTTTATGGATGTTTAAGAGGAGACAGTTTGTAAGTGGAGCAGGATGTAAGTGGATGGATAAGTGGAAGATATAAACAAATGGTGGAGGGTACTTGATATGGGTTGAGAAGGAGACTAAGTGGTCAATAGAGATGGTTATAGGTTTGTATGTCATTAAGTGGTATTTAAGTGACCGCGACATTTTTTTAAAGTGGAGAAGGATGTAAGTATATAAGTGGAAAACGGTATGAATTGTTGAGGGTGTGGATTAGTAGAAAAGTAAGTGGTTAAGTGGAGGAGGATGCAGATAAGTATGATATTATGTGATCCAGGCACTTAAGTGGAGCGGGATCTGAGTAAATATGTAAATGGAAAACAGTATGAAGTGGATGAGGGTGTGGATTAGTAGGAAAGTAAGTGGATAAGTGGAGGTGGATTTAGATAAGCATGATATTAAGTGTTTTTTTTCTCTCTCTTTCCTTAAGTGGAGCAGGACCTGAGTAAATATTTAAGTGGGAAAAAAGTATGAAGTGTTGAGGGTGTGGAGTAGTGGGAAAGTAAGTGGATAAGTGGAGGAGGGTGTGGGTTAAGTGGACCAGAATGTGGGTGGTGGACGTCCAGATACAACGAGAGATAAGGAACACGAAATTGACTGAGTATCCATTATGCACCTGTAATGGTGGGTGGAGTAGCGAGGTGGAGTATGGAAGTGGAGTAGGAGTGGTGTGGAGTGTGTGAGAGTGTGGGTGTGGGGGGGTGTTGTGAGAGTGAAGTGGGAGTGGCGAGGTGGATGTGGATGTGGAGGAGTGGTAGTGGTGTGGAGTGGTGAGATGGAGTGTGGGTGTAGGAGTAGAGATGGAGTGGTGTATGGGGGTGCAGTGGGAGTGGTAAGTGTGGAGTAAGTGTATGGAGTGTGGAGGTGGGGTGGTGAGGTGGATGAGTGCTGCGTGGGTGTGAAGATGAAGTGGGAGTGGAGGAGAGTGGAGTATGTGAGAGTGGATGTAGTAGAGGAGTGGTAGAATGGAGTATGGGGGTGAAGTTTGGTGTAGTATGCTGGTGTGGAGGGGAGTTGCGAGGTGGAGTGTGAGTGTCGATGGGAAGTTATGGTATATGTGGAGTTGTGGTGTGTGGTGTGAGAATGGAATGTGAAGGAATTGGATGGGAGGGTCGAGTGGGTGTGGGATGGAGTAGAGAGTTGAATGTGGGTGTGGAGGGTAGGAGAGTGGAGTGCTGAGGTGGAAGGTGGGTGTGAGGATGGAACAGGAGTAGAGAGATGGAATGTGGATGGGCTGCTTGGTGGAGTATAAGTGGGAGGATAGAATAAAGGATTGAAGGTTAGGTAGGAGGGTGGAGTTGAGTATGAAGTGTGTATGGAAGGGTGTACAGTACTTGGAATGTCAGTGGCTAAAAAAAAAAAATGTGGAGTTTGAAGGCAGTGGAGTAGAGGTGGAACATGAAATCGAGTGGAGTTTAGATTAGTGCTGAAAGTGGAGTGAATGAAGAGAGTGAGGGGTGGAGAAGTAAGTGGAGTTTGGAAGGGAGTGAGTTAGTGGAGTAAGAAGGCGGAGTGAATGAAAGAGTTTGGGAAGTGGAGTAGAGAGGCAGAGCGTGGATGGTTGGATAACAGATGTGGAGTCTAGAAGGAAGTGGAGTCGAGATGGAGTGTTCTAGAGTGGAGTATGGATGGTAGGTGGAGTATGGAAGTGGAGTGAGTGAAGGAAAGTATAGTAACAGAGTAAATTGTTGGTCCGTGCGGAACAGCCAAAATTGGAGAGGGTGGAAGATGGCTGGGTAGGTGGGTGCTCGGAGTGGAGAGAGAGGGGGATGGAGAGAGGAGAGATGGATGGGGAGGGAGGAGGAGAGGGGGACGGGGAGGGAGAAGCATGGGTTGGGAGAGGTGGAGGGGTAGAGAGGGAGGAGGAGAGGTGAAGGGTGAGGAAGGGAGGAGGGGAGGTTGAGGATGAGGGAGGGAGGAGAGCCTGTGGAGGAGGGTGGTAAGGAGGAGGAAGGGAGGTGATGTAGGAAGAAAGGTTGAGAGGTGACTAAGAAGGATATTGAGTGAAGGGGGTAAAGAAGGAGAAGGGGAGCAGAAGAGGAGGGTAAGGAGGAGGAGGAGAATAGTTATAGGAGAGGTGGAAGGTGGAGGAGGTGGAGGTGGGTGGTGTGCGTAGGTGCCTTGGTGGGTGGATTGCCGGAAGGAAGAATGTTGGGTACAAGGGAGGGGAGGGAGGGAAGGGGAGAGGGGAAAGGATGGGTGAGGGATAAGGAGGGGAGGGTGAAGAAGGGGGAGGATGGGAAGAAGGGACTGGGGGAGGGTTTAGGATACAGGAAGAGTGGAAGGAGATTAAATGAGGGTGGAGAGGAAGATAGATTGAAGATGAGGTTACAGGACAGGAGAGAGAGCGAATCTGTGTAGTGGGGAGGAAGAAAGAAGAGAATAAGGAGAGAGTAAGATGATGATGAAGAGGAATGGAGTCTAGAGAAGAGCTTACAGGAAAGGAGAGACAGAATCTAAGAGGAGGTGGAGAGGAATGCAGACTGAAGAAGTAAGGAAGGGAGAATTAAGTGGAGGGAAAAGTGGAACAGATTATTGGAGAGAGAGAGAGAGAGAGAGAGAGAGAGAGAGAGAGAGAGAGAGAGATGAAGGAAGGGGAAGGTAGTCCATGTTTATGTGAAAGATGTAAGGAGTAAAAGGGTGAATGGAGGGGAAGGTGGAAAAAGGGGTGAGAGTGGAAGGAGGAAGGAAGGGTATGGAAAAGTAGGCAGGAAATTAACAGAGGAAGGAAAAGAGTGTAAGGGAAAATTAGAGGGGAAGAGGATTACGGGAACTTGTCTCTGATGGAGGAGTAGAAGAGGGAGAAAAGAAGAGTAAGGGCAAGTGGCGAGTAAGGTGGCTATGCAATGGAGATTGGGAGAAGCAAGAAGAGGGAATAAGGCAAGAAGTGATGAGGAAAGTGGAAGAGATTATTTGGAGATTGGAAGAATGGAGGAGGAGAAGGAAGAGAATATGAGTGGGAGGGGAAGATAGGGTTGTGTGGAAGGAGGAGTAAGAAAAAATAAGATAAACTGATTAGATGATGGAAGAGGAAGCCATGGAATGCAAGTAAATGAAGAGATGGAAGTTTTTTATGAGGAAGGTGGAAAAATGAGACAGAGAGAAGATATACAATAAGTAGAGAGGAAGACAGAAGGAGGAGCAGGAGGAGGAAGGGAGTATGAGGGGGTAGGGGGGGATAATGTAGGGTGGAAGGGGTAGAGGGGTGTAAAACAGAGGAGGGGTCACAGAAGGCGAGGTGTGAGACGAACCGTTTACTCTTTATTAGGAAAGTTACCTGCCCCGGTGAGAGAAAGGGGGACGGGGATGGAGGAAGGGTGGGAGTGGGGAAGGGAGGAGGAGAGAGAAAGGAGGAGGAAGGGAGAGAATAGAGTGAAGGGAAGAGGAAGAGAATCGAAGCAGGGAGAGGCGAAGAAATGGAAGAGGAGAGTGTAGAGCGGAAGAGATGAGGAGGAGGAGGAGGAGGAGAAGGGAGGGGAGGGAAGGAATGCAGAGAGGTGGAGTAGGGGGAGAAAGGAAGAGGTGTTGGAGAGGGAAGGATAGGACAGGGAGGCGGGGAGAAGGTAGGGGAGGGAAGGAAAGCAGAGAGGTGGAGTAGGAAGGAAAGGAAGAGGAGTGGGGACAGGGAAGGAAAGGGCGAGGAGGAATGGTAAGAGAGAGAGGGGGGGGGCGTGGGGGAGGGGAGGGAACGAAACGAGAAGGGGGGGGGGAGGAAAGTGGATGAGGGAAAACACAAGGAAAAGACGAATTAGGGGAATAATGTCACCAGATTTTAGGTGTAAATAATAATAATAAAGACGAGCACACTGGAAGACTATCCTCCACCCTTCAGTCATGAGACCTAGAGGAGTAAATAAACAACGCCTTGAGGTTGAAAGGCAGTGAAGGAAATTGTATAGGAACAGTAGAAAGCGGTAAGAAAAATGAAGTTACTGTTTATGCTACGTTAACCCCCTTTATACGATGACACCTACGTTAATGGATTTTTGTTATACGGTGACGTCTTCTTATTATTCGATTTTGATTTCCGATAGATTATTTTATTCAGTGTAGGAGAGAAGTTTCGAACTGGGGGGAGAAATTATACTTCAAAAAATCTCTTTACGAAAATTCTTTCACGAGTATTCAAATTGCAGATGAACCATGCCTTCAAAAGCTCACGAAAATTATCTCTATATTTTTTTACTGAGTGTAGGAGAGATGTTTCCATATATACAGGGATTGATTATGCTTTCAGAAGCTCAAAAAAATCTCAAAATCGTACATAGTTAGCGAGAATAAAACAAAGTTATTTCATAGTACAAGTGGGGTAAAAACGCCATGCGAAATGTGCTGAGTTGATGCACATTTATTTAATTTTTACTTATTTTTTTACTTTTCTCTCGTATTTATTCTTTAATTTGCAAGCGGTTTAGGAAAATGCTTCAAGGTTAGTAAGAGGTACTAACGAAGGGAGGGAAGGAGAATGAAGGAATGTTTGGGAAGTATGAATTGATGGTGAAGGATGATGAGGGAGATATATGTGGGCTGAAGGAAGGAAAGTGCAAGAAGGAAGGATGGTGGGAGGAGTTGATGGTTTCTGCTAGACGAACGGAAGAAGGGAGGTATTAAAGAACGAGGAAGATAGATAGATAGATAGAGAGAGAGAGAGGGAAAGAAGAAAAAGAATTAAGTAGGGGAGAGAGAGAGAGAGAGAGAGAGAGAGAGAGAGAGAGAGAGAGAGAGAATATAGTAGGAGAGAATGAGGAAGGAGGTAAGACGTAGGAAGGAGAGAGAGAGAGAGAGAGAGAGAGAGAGAGAGAGAGAGAGAGAGAGAGAGAGAGAATGTAGTAGGAGAGAATGAGGAAGGAGGCAAGACGTAGGAAGAGGATAGAGAGAGACAGAGGGAGGAAGGGAGGGAGGGAAGGAGGAGGGAGGGAGGGAATCAGCCACACCCACTAGAAACACCCCCTTTGCCTTGAGGATGTAAACAAGAGGCTAACAAAATTCAAGAATAAATCGCGCCGGAGTGGGTGTTGAGAATGTGTTTTTTCCCCTCCCTTCAGCTGAACCCCATATGGTTAGTGTCATTTTATTTAATTCTTGCTGCTCTCCAGGCTATTTTTATTACTTTTACTATTACTACTACTGCTACTACTACCACTGCTACTACTACTACTACTACTACTACTACTACTGCTACTACTACTACTACTACTACTACTACTATTATTATTATTATTATTATTATTATTATTATTATTATTATTATTATTACTGGGAAAGGGACAAAAAATAATCTTGCTTAGGAAGAGATGTCAGGGAGCTTCCTTAACCAGCTAGAATACGAGCAAAGAAAATCGTCTTCTGTTAGCTGGATTAAAGTACTGGAATTATCCGGATTATAAAGTTAATGGGATCAGTATTAACTCAGGATTCAATTGCTCACACAGGTAATAGAAGCATTTGGCGATACCTGGAATGAATACTAGAACTGTGCCGATGAGAGAGTTTATATCAATAGTGTAATATCCGAGGATGAGAGGGGGATGTGCGATGGGGGGAAGGCAGCGAAATGGCAGGGGACAGGGTGATATGGAGGCGATTTGTTTGTGGCCACCTCTTACAGGATTAAGACAGGATTAAGGCGTCTGGCTATAGACAGATAAATAGTGAAAACATATTACACCCACGATTGATAGGCAAAATAGTCACTTATGGTTAAAATAGGCACAGTCGCGATCAGTATTTCTCCGCGATTTAGGAAAGAGTAGATACTACATAAACATACTCTTCCGTCCATGATGTTAATATTTATCACCGACACTCGAGCGACGAGAAAGAAATGTGGATCATAGTGTGTGGAAAGAATGATATATAAAGTAAGTATTCTGACTAGAGGCTTTAAATATTTATCACTCACACCCAAGCGATGAGGGGGTGGTGTCTGGGACATTGTGTTTACATGTCTGGCTTGTCTGTCTGAGTCGGGTTGGAGTGCAGAGTTGGCGTTTAGGCTCTTGTGACATGCTGTAAGCGGAATAAAATCGTGTGACTGGCTGGAGGTATGCCGACTGTGAGGAGATTAATATTTATCACTGACAGCCAAACGACAAAAGGGAGGTGCGGGTCAGTGTGTTTATATGTCTGGGTGTCCGCGGGGTAGGGTTGCGTAGAGAGCTTTTTGTCTGAGCTACCCCGGATGGAAGGCAGGATGTGGTGTTGGGCAATGGATCAGCGGAAGGGTTGATAGGTGGAGAGCTAGTTAGGTGGGGCAATAGATGGGTGGAAGGGTTGATAGGTGGCTAGTTTGGTGGGGGAATAGATGGGGGGAAGGCTTGATAGACGGAGAGATAGTGTGGTGGGTATAAAGTGTAAATATTTATACTCAAGCGCTCCCACAAGCACAGTTTTGAGAGAGAGAGAGAGAGAGAGAGAGAGAGAGGGAGGGGGGGATGTAAACTCGCAAAAACATCTTCCCATATGGCGAGTGAATAAATGATGAAATTAGTGAAAAGACTGAGTTAACAGAAAATGGAATCAGTAAGGTATCCACTGATTTTAAAGAATACATTGTCCACACACACACACACACACACACACACACACACACACACACACACACACACACACACACACACACACACACACACACACACACACACACACACACACACACACACACACACACACACACACACACACACACACACACACACACACACACACACACACACACACACACACACACACACACACACACACACACACACACACACACACACACACACACACACACACACACACACACACACACACACACACACACACACACACACACACACACACACACACACACACACACACACACACACACACACACACACACACACACACACACACACACACACACACACACACACACACACACACACACACACACACACACACACACACACACACACACACACACACACACACACACACACACACACACACACACACACACACACACACACACACACACACACACACACACACACACACACACACACACACACACACACACACACACACACACACACACACACACACACACACACACACACACACACACACACACACACACACACACACACACACACACACACACACACACACACACACACACACACACACACACACACACACACACACACACACACACACACACACACACACACACACACACACACACACACACACACACACACACACACACACACACACACACACACACACACACACACACACACACACACACACACACACACACACACACACACACACACACACACACACACACACACACACACACACACACACACACACACACACACACACACACACACACACACACACACACACACACACACACACACACACACACACACACACACACACACACACACACACACACACACACACACACACACACACACACACACACACACACACACACGAAATATTAGGTAATTATGGGTACTTACCACTTTACTGCAACAGGCCTTCCCTTGAACTGTCTCGGATCGTTTGGAATCTGCAAGGAAAAAGAGACTCATTGTACTAGGGTCCGTGATTTATCAAACCCATTTACTTAGTCGTAATGAGGGTACCGATGGGGATAACTTTTAACCCATTAACCATAGTGGATTGCCCATAAGCTTAATAAAATCGTCTGGCGGTAACAGGAAGTCGTGTAAAGATATTGTAGTACTGAACAGGTTAAGCAGCCTGATTCTCTCCTCCCCCCTTCCTTTTTCCCCGCTCTCCTCCCCCCTTCCTTTTTCCCCCCCTCTCCTCCCCCCTTCCTTTTCTTCCCCTCCCTTTCTCCCTCAGTAAAACAAAGGACAAAAATTTCGCTATATTTTTCTCTTCCACTTTAAATTTTCCTCCTTTGTCAAATATTCGTAAGCTGAGAGAGGCTTGTTTCTCTGCCAATGGATGATTCTCTGATGTAGTGCGCAAGGGGAGAAATTGACGGATATACCCAAAATATGTGTAATAGTGGGCAAACTTTTTTTTTTTTTCCTTGATTGTACCTTCATTTGTCACCTGCTACTCTCCTCCCATCTACGGCCTCTGTAACTTATCCACTGTTATTCCTTCCCCAAACACCTTCAGCCGTCCAGTATCTCTCCCTTCTCCCCTTGCCTCTAAATGTTCTCCTATCACTCCTTCCACCCACCCATTCTCCTCACTCTTCCCTTTCTCCTACCTCTAAACTTCATTTTCCTTCCATCCTCCTCACTCATCTATCTCTTCCTGTTTTCCTCCAGTTCCCTCCACACCTTATTTCCTTCCACATACCCCTTAACCTCCTCTCTCCTCCTCTCCCTCCTATTGCACCCCTATCCCCACCCCTCACATATCCAGTCCCCCCTTACCCCATTTTTCCAAACGTTCTCTCCCAGTTTCCCCTCATTTCTCATCCCTTCCTTCTTCCTACCCTTCCTTTTTCCCTCCCCCCTTCACCATATCTCCCACCTCCACCCCCCCACATACCAAGTCCCCTCTTACCCCATTCTTTCAGACGTTCTCTCCCAATTCCCTCTCATTTATCATTTCTTCCTTCTTCCTACCTCTCCCCCCTTCCTCCCCGCACACTTTATCTCCCATCCCCCCCCCCCACATATCCAGTCCCCCCTTACCCCCAACCGAGGTGGAGTGGCGGGAGTTTATGATATAGAAAACGGTCTGAGTTTCGGTAAAGGTTTCGGTCAGAGAGGTCAAGACTGGACCCTGCTTTCCTCCCCCTCCCCCCTCTCTCTTCCCCCTCCCCTTCTTTCCTGCCCCTCTCCTCCCCCTACCCCTCCCTCCTACCCCTATCCTCCCCCCCCTTTCCCTTCCCCTGCACCTCTTCCTCTTCTACCTCATACTTCTCTCCGTTTTATTCCTCCCTACCCCTCCATCTGCCTTCTTCTTCATGGTTCCCCCCTCCCTTTCTCCCCAAGTCGTCCATTTCACCCCCTCCTCCTCCTCCTCCTACTACTACTACCTCTCCACCTCGCACTCCCCCTCTCCATTCATCCCTCCCTATTTGTGCTTTCCCCCCCTCCTCTCTCTCCCCCGTCCCTCCCTCCCTCCTTTCCTCTACCCATTCCTACTGCTTCCTCCTTGCCCTACTCTTCCTCCTCCTCTCTGCTCCTACTTCTCCCGTCTTCCATCTTCCTGCATCTACTTCTTTCCTCTCCCTCTTTCTTCCTCACCCTCCTCCTTCGTCGTCTCCTTTCCTCCTTCCTCTTGATTCTTCACCCTGCCTCTACCCTCTCCTCACCATCCCTCCTCTGTTTGTACTCCTATACGAATATTCTCTCTCTCTCTCTCTCTCTCTCTCTCTCTCTCTCAACACTCAACCCTTTCAGCACCCACTTAATTATTCTATTTTCGTCTCCATATTTTCTTCTCTTCTTCTTTTCCTCCTTGCCATTTCTTGCAGTCTCACTCCTCCTCACGCACGTCTTCCGTCCCCTTCTCCTCACCCTTTTTTTCTCCTCCCTTCCCCCTTTCACCTTCCTCACTCCTACGACCGTTTCTTCTGGTGTGTGTGCGTGTGTGTGTGTGTGTGTGTGTGTGTGTGTGTGTGTGTGTGTGTGTGTGTGTGTGTGTGTGTGTACTTTCCATTCCTTCCCTCCTTCCTCCTGCTTCTTCCTACGTCTTAGCTCTTCTTCCTCTATTTTCTACCTTTGTCTACTTTACCTCTTCCTTCTCTACCACTGTCTTCTCTCACAATTGCTTCCTGTTCACTTATATTTTCATTATTATGTTATTACCACTTTTTTTACATCCCAGTTTTCATAAATCCCAGTTCTTTATTTTCCTTTGATTTTCTCTTCTCCCCTATCAGCATAAAATCTTACCACCTTCAGCTTTAATTAACTTAGAAATCATTTAGTAGTGAAGGGGTTAGAAACTGTCCATTAACCCCTTTAGAGCGATGACATCTGTTTATGTTGCTACCACCACGCGATTTTATTAAGCTTAAAGCCCGTCGGAATAAAGGGAATAAAGATTGGAAAGTGGTCTGGAGAGGTGTTATGATTGTGTGTGTGTGTGTGTGTGTGTGTGTGTGTGTGTGTGTGTGTGTGTGTGTGTGTGTGTGTGTGTGTGTGTGTGTGTGTGTAAACTAGCAATCGTCTGGTCAATTAACTTACCTGTCTACCTATTTATATCCATCTATATCTATCTGTCTGTTTTATCTATCTGTCTGATCTGTCTGTCTGTCTATGGGTTAAACGTGTCAGCAAGCTCAACTATCTACAACATTCTCGAGGTACAATTAAAAAAAAAATTATGGGTCAAAGGTCAACATCTCGGTGACCTAATTTCTCCGACCTAACACACAGTGCAGTCAGACCAGGAGTTGGACGTGGCATGGCTCAGAGTAACTTTCATTGACGTCAGTGCATGAACAGAGTGTAGTAAAGAATTAAAGGACGTTTTGGTACTGATAGGTAATAAGGATCTTTTTTTTATATATATATAAATTTAGCCTTAGTTAAAATGAACAAAATATAATCAGAATGAAATAAAAGTGAATATGAACAAAGTAAAGATGATATAAAGGACGTCATGATACCGATGGAGAATAAGGATGATCTTTATTATACTCTAGTCATGTGTTTGGCAATACTGATCTGGCTTACGTAACCTGATTCACTCCTCTCTTACGATTCGTCTCTTGCCACTCCTCCCTTGCCACTCCTCTTTTGCCACTCCTCTTTTGCTACTCCTCTCTTGCCACTCCTCTCGTCATTCCTCTCTTGCCATTCCTTTCTTTGCTACTCCTCCATTGTCACTCCTCCACTGCCGCTCCTCTCTTGCCACTCCTCTCTTGCCATTCCTGTCTTGTCACTCCTCTTACCATTCCTCTTGCCAGTCCTCTCACCTCTTCCTCCTGCGTAAGATCTGGAGCTCTTGGATGTCTTTTAGTACAACCATTCGTACAACCGTAAGTAATTTTTCTTGGTCCAGGGAAAAATTCTCGCAGTGAAGGAATTACTGTTAGCTCTTGATTCTTTTTTTATTTATTTATTTTTTTTTGTTTTTAGTATTTTCTCGCGTGATGAATAAAGTGATCCGTAAATAGGGCACCAGCCATACTTACCTGGCCGTCTCTCTTGTCTTGCGGAAATGGCTCAGTGTGCTGGTGTGGGTCAGTGAGGTTAAAAAAATAAATAAACTGATGCAGGATAGACACTGATAACACGCACTGAGGCTTCCCGGCAACTCAGGAAAAACAGCCCAGCGGGATGAAAGAGAGGCGTTGTAAGTGTACCACCTTTTATCATATCGAGGACTTGACTGGGCAGTAAAAATATGTATAGTCTTTTTATGTATACACTGATGATAGATTCTACTGCTCTTGTGTAGTCTGCGTCATGTTTCTGATTTTGCCTTACTGTATAATATAATGAGTTGAAGGATTAAGTTGATGTTGGATGGTGGTAAGGGAAAATACTCATATTTCTTTTGTAAAGTATGTTCACTGTAGATGTAATAGTTAACAGGTATACCTAACATTTAATAAGTGCGATATCAGTGCGATGCTTGTCCCTTACGTCTATAACACGCTAGACGATTTTTTTCAGCTTAAGGAGGGGTGATTGGGTTAGAAATGATGTCAGTTATGCGTGAGTTAGGAATGGTGTCAATTAATCCTGAGTTAGGAATGGTGTCACAATCTTGAGTTAGGAATGGTGTTAATTAATCCTGAATTAGGAATGATGTCAATTAATCTTTAGTTAGGAGTGGTGTCACAATCTTGAGTTAGGAATGGTGTTAATCGAGAGTTAGGAATGGTGTCAGTTTTGAGTTAGGAATGGTGTCAATTTTGAGTTAGGAACGGTGTCAATTAATCCTGAGTTTGGAATGGTGTCAAATAATCCTGAGTTTGGAATGGTGTCAAATAATCCTGAGTTTGGAATGGTGTCAAATAATCCTGAGTTTGGAATGGTGTCAAATAATCCTGAGTTTGGAATGGTGTCAAATAATCCTGAGTTTGGAATGGTGTTAATTAATCCTGAGTTAGGAATGGTGTCAATCCTTTTGGTATTATGATGCACTGTTAACATTAAATACTTGTTACTGTCAGAGGAGTTAATTAAACCTAGGGTAGACATGTCAGAATGAGGCAGTTCCATTATTTCACCCTACACTTTAATCCCTAAGCGGATCAAGTTTGCTGAGTCTATAATCCACCCACCTACCATTCAGCAAACATATGTACATAGATCACAATCCATTATGCTTTGATTTACCACCTAAACTGATTAACAGAAAAAGTGCCTATCAATTTAATGCTCCCGCTACCCTTTCGTCCGAGGTACCTTAAGAGGAGAGCAAGACCTTTCCTTCCTTTATTCATTCTTACCTACTCTTACACTGATTAATTCTTACGGTCACTTACCCATGGCCTTACATCCGTCTTAAGATTCTGACACTGACTTCCTTATGATCTCCCATTCGTCCTAAGATTCTTATAGGTAACTCACCAGACACATCGGTAATTTTTGCACCATTTTCTTAGACAATCCGTAATCTTCACCATACTCTTTCCCTATTGTCTTGTATCAGTCTTACGAGTACTCCACACTCCTCTTACAGTGTCTTTAAGTTCATATATCCCACTGACTCTTAAGATTGTTCCGCCTTCTCTTACACTGATTCCTTTCAAGCTCTTGCATGCATCTCGTTCACACTATTAATAATTAAAAAAAAATACATGCTGGTATTGTACTCGTTCCTCTACACTGACTTACCCGTTAGTCTTTTGCTCCAAGGCGAGAGCAATACATGTACTCTCTCTTATTTTTACATTCCATACTCCCTTTTCTTAAGCTTTTATTTAAGAAGGAGAAAAAATGTTTAAAACTTTCATTTAAGCAGGAGAGAAAAACGTTTATTCCCCGCTATTCATACCTGCCATAACTCTCTTTCTTAAGCTTTTGTTTATGGAGAGCAAAAAGTTTCCTTCCTCTTTCTCTTGCAGACCACAGCCACCCTCTCATGCGTACTCCTCATCTCATTCAGTGATTTCCCATTAACTCTTGCTTCTGTTTCATTCTGCATCATTCTCTCTACATCCTTTCTATAGCACTTCTTCGTGGCTAGCATCAAAATCTATTGTTAATCCCTTGTCACAGCTCTGTTCAATATGGAGAGATGACAGTTTTAGGCCAAGTTAGAATAAGAAGAGTAGAATGATGTTTTTGTGCTTAGTAGTTGAAATAGATAAGTTTTCCCTCGAGGTTTAAGTGTTAAGTGAAAAACTATGCAAGGGCAAGAATTTCCTGCCTTCTTCCTAATTGTTTCTCTTAATTACAAATACCTTCCCAGCATACAACCAGCCCAGCGCATTACGTGGCGGCTCATTAACAAAAACAAGCGCTCAAGGGTCTCTTTTGTGTTTTCCGATGATTAAGTGTTGGGTGCCTGTGTATGCTCAAGGGAGAGAGAGAGAGAGAGAGAGAGAAAGAGAGAGAGAGAGACAGATAGACAGACAGGCAGACAGACAGAGAGCATCGTTATTCTCGCTGGCTTTACATCCGAAAAAACAAGACGAAGAATTTTGAACTATTCCCTGTGTCCTGTTTCTACTTTACTATTTTCTGTTTTATCATTTTATTATATATGCCGTTTGCTTATCCTTTCAGCTCGAGGACGCAGTTTTTATCCTTTCCGGTACCAGGTGATTTCGTTCAACTTAGATCAGCTTAGAAAAGGGGTTAGTGAGGCTGTATCTAACCCCCCTCCTTCAAGTTCGAAAAGTCCTAAGCTTAATAAAATCGTCTGAACAGGGCAGTAATGATAGACAAAAAAAACACGTCTTTGTAAGGAAGGGGTGAATCAAACCTTGTGAATCAGCCTGAAATTTTAGGTACCCATCCTGCGAGATTCTGGCCTTGGTTCCTTCTTCCTTGCCTAGAAAAACAAAAATCTACCGAAACGTGAAACATGCGTCAGGCCTAGTTTCATCGACGTCCAGTTTCATTGATCCTATGGACGGTAATATTTCCTCTGTTGAGTTTGCTTGTCAGGCAGAAGTTCACCTTGTTGCCTGTTATCATAGCAACGTGGCTGTGCAAGAAGCGGCACTGCAGAGGTAACTTTTTGCCAGGCCTTTGTATATATGGAGAGAAGGCCTCGGTTTCGATCCATCAACTCCTGCTTTGACGATACAATTTTAAGTGAAGCCTTCGCCCACCATCCCCTACTTTAAGTCCGTATTTGTTTTCTCCTTTACTTCCCTATTTTAAGTCCTCATTTACTTTCTCATTTTAAGTCCTAATTTACTTTCTCCTTTACTTCCCTGTTTTTTGTCCTCATTTACTTTCTCATTTACTTCCCTGTTTTTTCTCATTCACTTTCTCATTTACTTCCCTACTTTAAGTCCTCATTTACTTTCTCATTTACTTCCCAATTTTAAGTCCTCATTTACCTCCTCCTTCACTTCCCTATTTTAAGTCCTCATTTACTTCCTCCTTCACTTCCCTATTTTAAGTCCTCATTTACTATCTCATTTACTTTCGTTCTTTAAGTCCTCATTGACTTTCTTGTTTACTTCCCTATTTTAACTCCTTATTTGCTTCCCTACTTTTTCTCATTTACACTCTCATTTACTTCAGTACTTTAAGGCCTCATTCACTTTCTCATTTAAGACTCCTTCCACATGAGAGGTATATGCGAGGTATTTCCTTGGTTGGATAAGAAAGTCGTCTGGAGGTAAGAAAAATAAAATTAGTTACTTCTCTGCTGGGTATTTTTATGCATAGAAAAATCCTCGTTTTGTGCGTCATCTTTTTCTGACCAGTACGGTAGGAATTTCTCTCACGTCTTTCCTATTGAGAGAGAGAGAGAGAGAGAGAGAGAGAGAATGAAAAACGTACTCGTGTTAGAATGGTTACATGTGCACTTAAGCGTACGCCCACTCGCCTTCCTTTAATAACACATCCAGCGTGATATATTGACCTCTCGCCCGGGTGCACTTTACTAATATCGCCGGATATTATTTTACGCCTCGTTCTTGCAGATTATGTTGTTTATCAGGGAACAGCTGTTTACACACACACACACACACACACACACACACACACACACACACACACACACACACACACACAAGTTTGTCAATCTATCTATATTTTTATCTATCCATCTATCTACCTACCTACCTATCTATCTATCTATCTATATATATCGTACATTAAGACCATCGTATTATAAAGGATTCAATGTAGACATAACCTGCTCCCATCCTCCCTACTTTAATAACAATCTAAAAAAATTCACCTCCCGACTTCAATAACAATACAAAAGCTAGCTCGCTCCTTGAATAAAAGTTTAAAAAGCCACCTTCCTCCTTTAATACGATAAAAAAAAGCCAGCTCTCTTCCTTAACAAGAGTATAAAAGCCAACACCTTACTTAAATAAGAATAAAAAGTCACCTCATTACTTTCATAAAGATAAAAAAAAACCAGGTCCCCATTTAATAAAAATAAAATAGCCACACCTCTCCTTTAACAATAAAAAAAGCCACCTTCCTCCTGTAGTGTGAATATTAAATGGCCGTCCCATCATAAGAGGTTACCCGGTAAATGTGCACTCAGCCTACGCCCACCTTTCCTCCTTTAATTACACCTTGAGCAAGATATAACTCACCTTTCGCCTCAGGTGCGCCTCTCCCAGCATCACCCGCCTCAGCTTCGCCCCTCTCAGACCAGGGAATCAGGCCGCGCATAAAAGTATAACCCATAATATTCTAATCTTTAATATCTGGCCCCAATCCCCTTCCCTCCCCCCCTCCTCCCCCCCCCAAAAAAAAAGACTGGCTTCAAAAGGTCTGCCAGGCCTCTTTTAGAAACTTATCTCTGTAACCCCCTTCAGCTCGCGTGTGTGTGTGTGTGTGTGTGTGTGTGTGTGTGTGTGTGTGTGTGTGTGTGTGTGTGTGTGTGTGTGTGTGTGTGTGTGTGAGGTTATTGTTCCTACCCCTAGTTTTTTTATTTTTTATTTTACTGAGCATAGGAAAGTTACCTCAATAAAAATAAATAGCATCTACGCCTCTCAGTACAGTAACGTTAATTTTCCAGACGATTTTTATTAAACGTAGGAAAGACCTCGTGTTCAAAGGGTTAAAAGCGCCTCCTCTCCTCTCCCCTCATGTCCTTCCCTCTCCTCCATTCCTACTTCTGCTCCTTCACCTACTGCTCCTTCGTTCAAGCTTTCCCTCTTCCCTAGCAACTTCTCTCCTATTCCTACTTCTACTCCCAGTCTCGCTCCTAATCCTACTTCGTACTCAACCTCCTCCTCCTCCTCCTCTTCCTCTCCTCTCCTGTTCCTACTACTCCCACTCCCACTCCAACTTCCCCTACTCCCACTCCTAATTCTGTTCCTACTCCACCTCCTCCTCTTCTTCCTCTCCTCTCTTCTCTCCTCTCCCATTCCTACTGCTATTCCAACTACTACCACACTCACTCCTACTCCAGCTTCTCCTTCTACCACTTCTCCGTCCAAGCTTTCCTTCGCCTCCAACAACTTTTTATGCAGATAGTAAATGCGGCCTCTCTCCCGACCGGATCTAGTGACGCAACGTGTGGTTCTGGTGCCTTCATAGATCACACTGACCTTCCTTCTTTCCTTCCTTCCTTCCTTCCATTTCCTTCCCCTCCACCTCCTTTCCTTCCTTCCACATCCTTCCCCTCCACCTCCTCTCCTTCTTTCCTTTCTTCCTTCCGTTTCCTTCCCCTCCACCTCCTTTCCTTCCTTCCCTTCTTCCTTTCACCTCCTTCTTTCCTCCATAAGAGACTGGGCTTGGTTGAGAGAGAGGGGGGGGGGGTTGATTGAGATTATGGGACAAGAAAGTTATTGCAACTTGTAAGTGTAAAATTAATTATGCAGCACGTACGAAAAAATGCAAGACTGATCTGTAAGAGTGTTTGAATAAAGTTTGATAAAGGGACAAGAAATTTATTGCAACTTGTAAGACCAGAAAAAATATATTAATGCTGCACGTAAAATTGCATCTCTGAGCTGTGTAACTAAGAGTAAATTTTGTAAGACTAAAGGATGAGGATATATGATAAAGTAACAAGACTGAGCTGTAAGATTTCTGTGTAAAAATGCCACTAAGGATAACAAGTAAGACAAGTGTAAGAATGATAAAAATTTTCGATTCAGTCTTAAGAATATTTGATATCTTGCAGCTTCTAAGAAAAGTCTAAGAATGCCTTCATAGATCATACTGGCCTTCCTTCACCGCTTTCTTTCCTTCCTTCCCTGCTTCACCTCCTTTCCTTCCTTCCCTCGACCTTTCCTTCATTCCCTCCTTCGCTTCCTTTCCTTCTTTCCATCCTTCACCTGATATCCTTCCTTCCCTCCTTCATTCCTTCCCTCCTTTCCTTCCTTCACCTCCTTCTTTCTTTCCTTCTTCGCCTCCTTTCCTTCCTTCACCTCCTTCTTTCCTTCACCTCCTTCTTCGCCTCCATTCCTTCCTTCCCTCCTTCACCTTTCCTTCCTTCACCTCCTTTCTTTCCATCACCTCCTTTCCTTCCATCCCTCCTTTTTTTCCTTCCTTTCCTCCTCCTTTCCTTCCTTCTCTCCTTCACCTCCCCCATTCCACCGAGTCAAACTGGACAGACCATTAGAGTGTGGGCCTGGCAAAAATAAATAAATAAATAAATAAATAAAATAGTGGCTAGAAATTTATAGGAACCTGTAAGACGAAAAAAACTACAACTCATAGGAATGCCGAACGAAGTAAGAAAATGTATTAAATGGAAGAAGAGATATACACCAAAAGCTGAAATGGATAGACCGTGCCACACCGGACTCTACACCATTCTACTTTTCCCTCCTTCTTGCAAGTCAGTCTAGTTTTAAATCACGTAGCCGCCTTAAATACAAGCTGAAATACGCAGCTAGTGGGTGAAGAAATAAGGTTGTGCTGGTGGATGTGTGGATGACCTGAAAGACAGATGAAAGGATTGACTCACTAGAACTAATCTTACCCCTTACTTTTCCTTCATGTAAGTCCGTCTACTTTTCCTTCACCACACTGACCTTCCTTCCTTCCTTCCTTCCTTCCTTCCATTCCACTCCTTCTTTCCTCCATAAGAGACTGGCATGGTTGAAAGAGAGGGAGGGAAATCAGCTTTTTAGAAATATCAGTAAGGACAATAAACACAAAGATAAAACGGATGAATCGATACTGCATCAGGATCTTTCTTTCATTCTTATTTCTTTACTTCCTTTCCCTCATACAAGTCCAGTTTTCCACTACCAAGCGGTCTTAAATGGAAACTTAGGTGTCTAGATATATCAGCAAATGGATGACAAAATGAGCACTGAAGGGTGAAACGGATGAATGAGAAAATAAACACTGAAAGGAGACGCGGATGAAACACGTACCGTACACACCAGAATCATGCTTTTTTCCTCCTTTCCTTCATGCCAGCCCGGTTTTCCATCACCCAGCCGCCTTAAATACCAGTTTGGCGTGTTATAAGCCCCACTCGCCCTAGTTCAAAGCCGTTATTTGCTCCCCAGAACCCGAAATCCATCAAGTTTTTCTCCCCTCGCGAAGTTTACCAGGCGAGTGTTGACTGTGTTGCGTGTGCCGGCCGTCTCACGTAAACTGCGAGATTTTACGAGATTTTACGAGGATTTTGAGGAAGACTGGCAGACGGGGTGAGATAAATAATTACTGGTTTAGACGGAAATTTCGTTAAGCCTATTGAATCTTTGGACGATCTTGTGTCTTCCGAAAATACTGAATGAAAAAAGATGCTTGTAAGATTGATAGTTTCTTCTGCACTGAAGTCACACTAATACCCATATTGTCGCCACTTATGTAGGCTCCCTAGCACCTACTCCTTAGCGATTTTTTTTATTTTTTTATATAGCTTGTTAATATTACTTGTATGTTATTTATGCTGAGAATGGCGATATTAGAAGGATTTAAGTAACACAGAGGAGGACAGTAAGGTGTCATAAACAAAACAGATCGCTTAGAAAAAAGTGTTAGGGAGCTTAATCGGGTTAGGAAAGACCGCTTGTACTGAAGAGGTTACAAAAAAAAAAATCACGTCTTTTACCTCGATGTGAAAAGGCAGGATTTTTTTTTTTTTCTTTTTTCTAGGCTTGTATTCTCCCCTGACGATATGTTTATGTGAGGTGGTTTGGCCATGTGGAGAGGATGGAGAGTGAGAGACTAACGAGGAGAATGTACGTGAGTGAGGTGGAGAGGGGGAGAGGGAGGGGAAGACCGAGGGTGAGATGGAGGGATGGAGTGGAAAGGTATATGAGAGGGGGGGGGTGAGTTCGGGGGAGGGCAGCGTAATGGCAGGAGACGCGGCAACATGGAGGCGGTTGGTTTGTGGTCACCCCATACGGGATTAAGGAGTCTGACTTTAGACAGATAGAGAGAGATTTTTATGTTGTATTTTCTTCTCCCTGGGGACGATTTTACTTAGTTAAGATGCCTCATAGTGATGGAGGGATTGACGGAATTTGAGAATATATGCCGTATAATTGACATCGTGAATTTATTATACTGAAGGTTTTGAGTTTAGTGTCATATTTTTAAAAACAATATTTAGGCTCAATATTGGTGATTTTAGTATTTATTTTTGCTTTCTGAAGGTGATTTTACTCGACCCGCAGTTTAGGGGTTAACAGAAAGATGATAATATAGGATTTATTTTTTTAGTGTAGGATTTATTTTAGGGTTGTTTCTGCAGACGATAGCTGATCCGTGTATTGGTGTTGACAGGTGATAAATGTTAATCCTGAGAGAGAGAGAGAGAGAGAGAGAGAGAGAGAGAGAGAGAGAGAGAGAGAGAGAGAGAGAGAGAGAGAGAGAGAGAGAGAGAGATTGGTGGAATGAAGACGGAAGTGAAAATAAGAATGGAGTAGGGGGGCAAAGCTGAGACAAGTTATGTGATGAGGAGGGAAGAGGAAGTTGAGAGAATAACAAAGAGAGTAAGTAACAAAGAGAGTATGATGAGAGAAGACGAAGTTGAGAGAGTAACAAAGAGAGTAAAGCATGGAGAGAAGAGAGGAAGTTGAGAGAGCAAGGAAGAGAGTAAAGTAACAAAGAAAGTAAAGTATGGAGAGAGAAGAAGTAGTTGAGAGAGTAAGAAAGAGAGTAAAGTATGAAGAGAGAAGAGGAAGTTGAGAAAGCAAGGAAGAGAGTAAAGTAACAAAGAAAGTTAAGTATGGAGAGAGAAGAAGTAGTTGAGAGAGTAAGAAAGAGAGTAAAGTATGGAGACAGAAGTGGAAATTGTGGGAGTAAGAAAGAAAATAAAGTATGGAGAGTGAAGAGCAAGTTGAGAGAGTAAGGAGACGAGTAAAGAATGAAGACAGAAGAGTAAATTGAGAGAGTAAGGAAGAGAGTAGAGTATGAAGAGAGAAGGGGAATTGTTGAGAGAGTAACAAAGAGAGTAATATATTGAAAAGGAATGGATCTCTCTAAACTGGTCCCACGAAAGGCGTTAGAATTTAGATAAAACTTGCTAACCTTGTCAGTTCCCAACAAGTATTAAAAAAAAAACACACACACACACACACCGGTATCCATCTTAAATCTTTCCCTGCTGTGGTAAACTCCGGACGATTATGTTCAGTTTATTTTTATTTCTTTTTAACAGAGGATGAAGAGGAAGGAAAAGCAAATCTTAAAAACAAACACACACACACACACACACACACACACACACACACACACACACACACACACACACACACACACACACACACACACACACACACACACACACACACACACACACACACACACACACACACACACACACACACACACACACACACACACACACACACACACACACACACACACACACACACACACACACACACACACACACACACACACACACACACACACACACACACACACACACACACACACACACACACACACACACACACACACACACACACACACACACACACACACACACACACACACACACACACACACACACACACACACACACACACACACACACACACACACACACACACACACACACACACACACACACACACACACACACACACACACACACACACACACACACACACACACACACACACACACACACACACACACACACACACACACACACACACACACACACACACACACACACACACACACACACACACACACACACACACACACACACACACACTAGAATACAGTTGTCTTCCATTCAGATTACAGGTGTCCTCCAATCTGAAGTCTTAATCGTGTATCACTTAACCTCCTTACTGTTATGGACAATTAGCTCACCTGTATGTTTTCAGAATAATATTAGGCCGTTTCGTTCACCTAAGGGATCCTACCGTTTAATGGAGTAATGAAAATGTTTATAAGTAATTGTTTTAAGTGCCATTGTTGATGTTTGTGCCTCCTGGTGTGGGTGTATCGGTGGTGGATTAGGTGTGGTATTATGTGTGTCGCTGCGGTGGTGAGGGGATGGTATTTTTTGTGTTGGTGTGGTGTGGTGTGGTGTAGTATCCTTTACAGCTGTGTCATTGTATCCGTTTGTGTGTATCGTGAAGGTGTTTGTGTACCCTGAAGGTGTAGATGTGCCTATGTGCTTGTCATGGAAGTCTGTGTTCTGGTTTAGGTGTGAACAGGTGAGTGAACAATCAAGGTGTAGGTGTGGCAGTGTGAGTGTCATAGTGTAAATGTGTTCTGGTGTAGCTGTGCTGGTGTTTGTGTAGGTGTATCTGTGGGTGTACTGGATGGGTATGGTAGTTTGGGTGGGGTGGTAGAGCAGGTGTTTAAGGTGTGGGTGTATAGGGTAGGTGTGATCCTGTGGGTGGGGTGGTAGGGCAGGTGTTAAAGGTGTGGGTGTAATGGTGTGGTGTATTAAATGGGTGTGGTCGCTTGGGTGTCATAGTGGTACGAACAAACCCTCAAGTGTATCCTGCAGTACACCTACACCTACACCCTAACTGACTGTACATGGCGGTGGTGTGGGCATGTTCAGGTGAGGGATGAGTGATTCGTTACGCTAATTAGAAACATTCACCTGCCCACTTCCCCCCCCCCCTTGCACTCATAGACCTTGCATTGCGTCGCTCCCCTGTCGCATCTGGCACGGTTGTCGTTGCAATTCGTCGCTAAAGAGGAGAGTTGTCGCTGATTATTATTTTAGTGGGATTTACGTAGTTTATTTTGAAAGTTTAATTGATTTTTTTGTTTAACACATTTACATTGTGTGTGCGTGTTAGTATCGCCATTTATTATTATTATTATTATTATTATTATTATTACTATTATTATATTATTGTTTTTTTATTATTAGTTATATGTATTGATTATTAACTTCTTTAGTTCGAGGGGATTTTCTGAAATTTGATAGAATTGTGTGACCTACTAGATTAACAATTATTCCATCGTATCGACAGTATAAAAAAAAAAAGATGAAAAGAGAGAGAGAGAGAGAGAGAGAGAGAGAGAGAGAGAGAGAGAGAGAGAGAAAGCTGTGTTTATAGACAAGACTGAGAATTATGGTAATTTTTATAGCACTTAAAGTTCAAAATATATCAAGCATCTCAGTCTGTTATCGTACATGTAAGATTATGCAAAGGACTATGTAGAAAATTCACATAAAAAAAATAATATAGAAAATTTTTGTTCATCGTCTTTTTAGTAGCTGGGGTAATAATAAGATAATGTTTTTAATCTAGTATTGATTTGTATTTGGAGGTATACATAGCTGAGATTATTGTCAGATGTGATAGCACTGAGTTATTAATGTATTGCTCTTTTATATGGTCGTGTTCATTTAGTTCTCTCTCTCTCTCTCTCTCTCTCTCTCTCTCTCTCTCTCTCTCTCTCTCTCCGGAAAAAAGTTTGAGGAGATCCAGAATTTACAAAGACGTCACCATATTGACTTAAATCCAGTCGTCTCATTTAAGACGAATGATAGTAGTTTGGCGATAACCGGAATTATAGAAAAAAGGTCCAGTAGTAC
This sequence comes from Coenobita brevimanus, assembly GCF_032717465.1. Taxonomy (NCBI): domain Eukaryota; kingdom Metazoa; phylum Arthropoda; class Malacostraca; order Decapoda; family Coenobitidae; genus Coenobita; species Coenobita brevimanus. The sequence goes on along the minus strand of NC_136972.1, from coordinate 25,895,153 downwards.
AAAAGGAATCAATAACTCTTTTGGATTTGTAGTTTTTTTTTTTTTTTCTGGAGTGATACATGTGACAAAATAATTATGGATTACATCGCCTTAGTGCTGTACTCAGAATCATCTTTCCTCAAACTTGAAATGCTCCGAATTGCTTATTATATTTATTTGTGTATGGTATTTATTTATTTATTTATTTATTTACGTTTTTGGTGGCGTGACCTGTGACAAAAATAAAATTCATCTCTTAAAAAAAAAAATGCATCTCCTTACAAATATCGTTCCTCATATTTGAAAGAGTCCAGGTCAGGTCGATATTCCTGTTACTTTCACAAATAAACCCATTTTCATTAGCCTGATATAATTCTCCTATTCAGAGTGAGGAGCTTAAATACTGTAATTTTCTTATTTACTTTTTGCTGGTGAGAATATGTGAAGCGAAAATACATCAGATTTCTTTTTGTCCATAATCAAGACCGCCTTTCCCCGGCCCACGAGAGGAAAGACCTGTTGATGATGTAGAAGTCCAGGGAGGGTGGGGGAGGAGAGGGGGAGGTGATGGAGAAGAGGAGGGGGTGAGGGGATGGAGAGGGGAGTAGGTCAGGAGGAGGGCTGGTAGTGGGGAGTTAAAAGAAGCGACAGGAAGAAGAGGAAGGGAGAGAGGAGGGCAGAGAATGGGAAGGTGAAGAAGGGGAGGGGAGGAGGAGAAGCTGAGAGGAAGGAAATCAGAGAGAGAGAGAGAGAGAGGAGGGCGGAGAATGAGTAGGTGAAGAGAGGGGAGAAGAGCAAGAGAGAAAGGGGTGGTTGAGAGAAAGAAAATAATGAAAAGGGGAAGAGGTGAGTGGAGTTGAGGAGAGGGTATTGAGGTGATGGAGAAGGAGTTGGGGGAGAAAGGAGAGGTGAGGAGTGAGGGGAGAGAGAGAGGGGAATGAGGAAGGGTAGAGATGAAGAGCGTGGAGATTGAGATGAGGAGATGAGGAAGAGAGGAATAGGAGGAGGGGGAGGAGAGAAGTGAAGGTAAGGAGAGGAGGATGGATACTGAGAGGAGAGAAGGAAGTGTTGGGGGAGGAGTAGGGGAGGAGAATGATGCAAAGAAGAGCGTTGGAGAGGGGAAAGAGAAGGGAGGGGAATAGAAGGGAGAGGGTAGTGAAGATGAGGGGGTAGAGGAATGGAGGAAAGAATGAAGTGGGGGAGAGGAAGGCCGCAAGCTGGTGCCTGAGGTGTACGACAAACCTGAAAAATGACACAAAAACCATACCGTAAATTTCTCCAGCCCACTCATATACCCTGCGCTAGGCGACGGTAGTGTGCGCTTACCCTAGGGCAGTGTGGAGGACGGGTTTTTTCCCTCCCTCTTCTCTCTTCTTGCTCTTTACTGGTTTATTTCTCTCTCCTCTCTTCTTTCTCTCTTTTTCTGCTCTCAGCTTTCTTGGGTGTTGATGTTCTCTCTCTCTCTCTCTCTCTCTCTCTCTCTCTCTCTCTCTCTCTCTCTCTCTCTCTCGTTAAATTTAGCTTCTGTGTTTTCTCTCCACATCCATCGTCTAGAGTTTATTCGTCATGTTCCCTTTAATTCTCGCTTTCTCTCTCCTCCTCTTTATCTTACTCGCCTTCCTTCTTCCATCTTCCTCTTTTCTCCTCTTCTCATCGGTTCAATGAGCTCCCTTCTCCCTCTCGTCTCTTCCACCTCCCTCTTTTCCTAGTTAGTTCATTCCTCCAGCCTTGCCCCAGTCCTCCCTTCTCATTCTGTCTTTCAAGGTATTTCTCTTTTCCCCATCCCGCGGCCTCTTCCACGTCCTTTTCTCCCTCTTGAATTTAGTCTTCGTATCTCCTCTTCTCCCTGCTTTCTCACCTTCCTCTTGGTATCTTATCTTCCCCTGCTTCTCTCTCTCCTCACTTCATTCCTTTACCTTTCCTGTCTTTCCTTCCTGTTTATGTCTGTTATCCCTCCTTCCCACCTCTTCCTTTCCCCCTTCCCTCTTTCCTCCTTCTCCTCCTTTCCCTCCCACTTTCCTCCTCCTCCTCCTCCCTCTTTTCTCCTCCTCCCCCTACTCCCGTCTTTCACTACTCATTTTCTTATGCCATGCACGTTCTAGAATTTTTTTACTTCTAATTTCATTGTTCTTCGTTTAAGCTATAATTTTCGTGCTTTTACTTTTTTTTTTTTTACCTATCTTTTAATACTTTCAATTCCTCCAAAGTTTTTTTTTTTTTAATCCCAACACGTTTTAGAATTGTGTGTTAATTCTGTTTCGCGTCTTCCTTCTTGGTATACGTATTTTTTTCCTTATTTCTCGTACTTATTATTATTATTATTGTTATTATTATTATTATTATTGTTATTATTGTGCTTCTGCCCTTCCCTTCTCGCTTTGCTTTCAAGTTAAAAATTTCCATGTTCGTCTTTTCCTACTTTCCCTTTTTTTTTCTGGATATATTATGCTGAAGGGAGTGGTGGTGGTGATAGTGGTCGTGGTGGTGGGAGTGGCAGTGGTGGAGGTAAGGGGTGGGGGAGTGAGAGCGTCGTCTTTCCCATCATTTTCTACACACAAGCAGCTTAGATTTTAGCATAACTAGTTTTTTTCCCCAGGAGATAAACTCGTTACAGGCCAATAGGCTGTCTGTTGGCTTATGGTTGCTCTTACGTACTCCCACCAATTTATATTCTGGTTGGGTAGAGGCTGTTTTATATGCACTGTTTTATCTTCACAATATCGTAGGTTCGGTTTTTGGGATATATGTCTTTCATTTTAATATTGCATGACTCTAGGAAAGCAAGGCATATATGGACGAGTATACTGCCTACCCTTTCTGCCTCTCTATTTTTCTATTTAACCATTTGTCTTCCTGTCTCTTCCTGTCTACCTGAATCTCTGTTTCTGTCTGTCTTTCTGTCTGTCTCTGTATCTCCCTCCCTTTCTGCCTGTCTGTATCTGGCTGTTTATCTGTCTCCCTGTCTCTGTGTTTATGTATCTTTGTGCCTACCTATGTGTCTGTCTATCTATCTCTGTATCTCCCTCCCTTTATGCCTGCCTGTCTATCTGTCTGTCTATTTATCCATCTGTCAGCCTGTCCTTTCCTGTCTCAGTTTATGTGTCTCTGTACCTGTCTTTGTCTGTCTGTCTGTCTGTCTGTCTGTCTCTATCTGTCAGACGCCTAACCCCAGGACTCACTGAGGTATCTGCAATGAAAACGCCTCCAAGTTCCTCAGTCATAACTTACATCACTTCAACCTGTTTATCCAAGTCACCCTCCCCCGTGTACTCGTTCAGTTTATTCTTCCTTCTCGTTCTGCGTCTTCCTCTCCCTCCTCTCCCCATCAGCTTTTCATCCATGTTTTCTTTCACTGCTTCCTCCAGATTTTATTTTTCATTTTTTCCATCATACACTTCTCTTCCCTTATGATTTTTTGTACTGCCCACCCCCTCCTTTTTTTTTTTTTTTTTTTTTTTTTTTTTTATCTCTCACTTTTCTATCAGTCGTGGCTTTATTGGTGTTTTTCGTCTCCTCCCAGGTTTATTTTGTCACCTTACCCCCTCCCCCCGTCCCATCTTTTGTGTCCTTCCTCCTCTCCTTCCACCCTCCATCCTCTCAGTATTCCTCTTTCCTTTGCCCGTCGTGTCTTCACCCCTCCCTCCAACTTCCCGATTTCCCTCTTCCTCTCCTTGATTTATTCCTATCCTCCTTCCAGTCTTTCCTCTTTTCGTCTCTTCTCCTCCCACCCTATGAATTATTTTCCCCCTCCTTTCAGATTGTCTTCCCTTCTCCTCTAAGCCTCTCACTCATCTTTCAACTATGTTCTTCTCTCCCAAGTTTATCCCTCCCTTTCCCTCTTCTAGTTTATTTCTCTCAAGTTTATTTCCTTTCCTTTCACGTTATCTTCCTCTCCTGTCATTTTTTTTCGTCTTCCTTTCCTCTCAGGTTTCTTCCTCAATCTTTCCTCCATTTTCCCCGTTTCTACTCTCCCTCTACCGTTCCAACTATATTCCTCCTTTCTTTGATCTCCTCCACGCCACCCCCGCCCAGATGCCCAGAGTAAAGTATTCTCCACCTTTCATCCACCTTTCATCCATTTTTCCCTTTTTACCTCCCTCCCTCCATTCCTCTCCCCTCCCAGCCATATTCCTCGTTTCTCCTCGCAACAGTACTCCTCCTGTCTCCCCTCTCCTCCACGCCACCAGCTCCAGATGCCCAGAGTAAATTATTCTCCACTTTTCATCCACTTTTTCGCTTATTACCTCCCCCCTTCCTTTCCTCTCCCCTCCCAACCATATTCCTCCTTTCTCCTCCGAACAGTATTCTTCCTCTCTCCCCTCTCGCCTCCACGCCATCCCCTCCAGGTGCGCAAAGTCAATTACAGGCAGCCACCGTGTTATTATGGATGCAAACATTAAAGGTGTGGGGGAGTCTAGCACCTCCACCTGGCCATTACCTCCACTCGTAAAAATACAGGTGAGAAATAGGACACCTGTGCGATATTTAGCTATTTCATACGTGCTTTATTTATATTTTTTATCTATTTATTTATATTTACGAGTATTAATTCTTTAGTTCTTGGTGTGGGATGATTTCACGATTTGTTTTTTCGGGGGGAGGGGTCCATGATTTTTTTTTTTTACCTGCCTTTTAACCTGCACTTTTTAACACACAGGTAAAATGATCGTACCCTTAGACTCTGGCTTTATTTATTTATTTTTTTTTTGGTGGGGGGAGGGGAGGGGGTCATATTATTTTTAAATTTCTTTTAGTTGAGCATTACTAACAGTACTGAATATGTAATTGACACGGGGGGGAGGGGAATTAAAGTGTTTTGGTTTGCATAATATCGCGTGTTTTATTTATTTTTATTTTTTTACCATTATTTATCAGGCCTCCGACGCTACATATATTTCGCTTACTTCGCTTTTGCTGCCTGATTCTTTCTCCCACCTCGTCATTTACTCCACTCGTAATAATACAAAGAAAAAAAGCCACCTGACTATCTTGTATCCTCTGCCTTGTTTTGGTGTCCAGAGATTGCACACTACAAGACTTTTTTTTTATATTTTTATTTTTTTTTATGCTTCTTGCTCCATATTAAGGTGTGGATGGAGGCTCACACTTCTGCCTGTGTATTACCTGTCCTCATAAAAGCGCAGGTGAGAAACATAACACCTTTCTGCTGTTTTTGCTCTTTTAGGGCTCTTAGTGGATTTGGTTTCAGGTTACAAGTATTGCAGTTTTTTTTTTTTATGGCTTCATGATGCTGCCTTCTTTTATACCTGGTGTGTGTGTGTGTGTGTGTGTGTGTGTGTGTGTGTGTGTGTGTGTGTGTGTGTGTGTGTGTGTGTGTGTGTGTGTGTGTGTGTGTGTGTGTGTGTGTGTGTGTGTGTGTGTGTGTGTGTGTGTGTGTGTGTGTGTGTGTGTGTGTGTGTGTGTGTGTGTGTGTGTGTGTGTGTGTGTGTGTGTGTGTGTGTGTGTGTGTGTGTGTGTGTGTGTGTGTGTGTGTGTGTGTGTGTGTGTCCGACCCACAGACTGGATAGATGAGGAAAATAATGATAAAAAAGAAAAAAAATCTGTCCACGTGTTGAGAATATAACCCAGGACGTTGTTTTTTCTACGTATCCGCCTCAGAGCATAAACTAAGTCGATAATGAAAGTGTGTTAAGATACCCATGAGCTTGTTCGTACCCAGTTCAAGGACAGTAAGAAAAAAAAAAAAAAAAAACTGAATCAAACATGAACTCGAACACAAGGCAAACAATAGGAAAGCCTCTGTTGGAAAGCCTGAAGTTGCATAATATTACTTCCGAGGACTGTGAGGTGGGGTGGGGTAGGTGTGGGGTGTAGGGTGGGGTGGGTGTGGGGTATGGAATGGGATGGGATGATATTGGGGGGGGTGAAATGGGATGAGATTGATGTGGGGTGGAGTGGGGTGGGTGTGGGTTATGGGATGGTATGGTATGGGGTGGTATTAGGTGTAGTGGGGTGAAGGGGGATGGGGTTGAGGTGGGATGGGTGTGGGGTGGGTGTGGGGATGAGATAGTATAGGGTGGTGTTGGGCGTGATTTAGGTTTGTATGTAAATAGATAAATAAGTAATTAATTGTGGAGAGGGCTAAGTCGGATGGGATTGGTGTAGGATGGGGTGGGTTTGGGGGTTTTATGGTGTGGTGTGTGGGATAGTGTGGGAGTGGTGCTGGGTGTGACTTGAATTAATATATTAATAAACACACGAATAAATTATTGTTGAGTGGGGTGAAGTGGGATGGGAGGGGGTGGGTGTGGGGGTCATATGGTGTGGTATGTGGGAAGGTATGGAGTGGTATTGGGTGTGATTTAGATTAATATAAAAAAAAGATCAGGAACCCGAGGTGCAGTGGGATGAAGTGTGAATCTGAAGGTTGGTCTGCGTTGAGAGAGTGAGACACATGAAGTAATTAGGGTGATCAGGTGAGTTTTTCAAGGCTTGTGTTGAGAGTGAGGTGAGTAATAGAGGTAAGTAATAGGACTGATGGGCTTCTAAAGGGTTTGTGTGTTCCTCTCCTCATAAATACTTCTTTTTTAATATGATTTGTCAAGGAAGAAAATGACGGACTGGCCAAAAATGTTAAGCGAGACGCAGTGGAGTTTAAAGAGAACTTTTTTGTCTGGTTGTACATCCACACAGTAATAAAGGCCAAAGCACGAGCGTTGGTGGAGTCTTTACGATGTGTTATAAAAAAATGAAAAAAGAAAAAAAAAATAATAGTTTGAGGAGTATACGGTTCAATGTCATGCCTTTTTTTACGTTATATGTTCGGTAGTTTATGAAATCCTAGATTCGTTTGCATAGATTACGTGGCATTTATGTTATTTGAGAAAATTGCCCTCTCCTTCGTAGCATTATCCCGGAGAGAGAGAGAGAGAGAGAGAGAGAGAGAGAGAGACCTCGTATTTCCCCGCACCTCGCCGTGGGAAGGACCGTGGTATGACCATGATGAGGTGCTGTCTATCACAACCCGTATCGCTACACAGTTTATGTTGATGTATATATTGTACTTATCGGACGGCCCAGGAGAAGCAGTTGGTTACCTGTGGTCGACTGGTCTGCTTGGCCAGAGACTAGGGTTAAGCAACAATATCAACTGACGCCACCTGTACCAACTCCTATTTTCCTCCACATCATCCACAGCTATGTCACCCACACTAATTCCAATTCCTTCCACCACCATTTACTTCCAGCAGTTGCGTCATCTTTGCCAACTCATTTTTTCCCAATCTCCATTTTTCTGCCAACAGTTACGCAGCCTGCCAACTCCTCATTTTCTTCCAGGAGATATCGCCGCCTCTGCCACTTGCATTTCTTTCATCCCATTTATTCCCACCCTCCACTTTCTTCCACCAGCTTCACATTCTTGCACCTTTTTTTCTTTTTTTTTACCTCCCATTATTCCTTCATCCCGTTTCCTTCCATTTCCCGCAGCAGTTACTCCATCTCAACCCCTTCTCCCATTTTCATCTCCCATTTACTCCCAGCACTTACACCACCTCTACTTAAACCCCATATTCTTCCACTTCCATTTTCTCTTCATCTTGCTTTTCCTTCCACCTCCATCTCTACCCACCCCCATTTACTCACAGACTCCCCTTACCCCCATATTCTTCCACCCCTATTTTCTCTCCATCTTTTCCTTCCACCTTTTCTACCTCCACCACTGCAAACTCCCAGCCTCCCCCTACCCCCATTTTCTTCCAGCAGTCGCCCACTTTTTACAGGGCCTGCTTAGATAAAAACCACGGAACGGTATAATTGCCATGTTGGTGACGCTGTAATATTTGGGAAGTGAGGCGGATCGTGACTGCCTAATGGGGATGCCGGAGAATGCAGAGTAAGATATCACGGGACGGTACATATATATAGTCCCCGTCCCTCTGTAATTTGTTCCTATAATCGAGTATTTAGTTTCATTATATGTCTTGAGAGAAGCCAGAAGGAGGAGGGGGAGGAGGAGGAGAAGGGAGTGTTTTCTTGCTAGCCACATACGGTTTTCTTCAACAGTTTTTTTTTTGTTTTTTTTTCATGCAAGCCCCCTACGGTTCTCTCAAACTTCAAGCCTACATTTCTTATTAAAGGGGTTGATGAAAGATGTATCTAACTCCTCTATCTCAGAAGAAGTCTCCCCGATGCTGGATAAGATAGTCTGAAGGTAGCAAGAATGTAGGGAAAATAATGTAACTTTTTTCCATGGGGTTAATAGGTCTCAGGGAATAAGAAAGAGGGTATGACAGGCTATAATTTTCATCTCCCTACAGTTCGTACCCGTAAGCTGATATTAAGTCAGTGATATTCCTGAGGTAAGCATGGAGTTTAATCTTGCTAACCTCAGACGCCTTTATCTGTAATGTATTATAATAGATGTGAGATAAGAATGTTTACTAGGCAGTTTAGTGTGCAAAATTGAAGAAAGCACAGGTGAGATGGTTACAGCTAACACTGGTCGTTATGATAAACTGTTAGATAGAGTGTTAGATCAGCACAGGAATGATATAGGATGAGTTGAAGGCCAAGAATGATATGGAAATGATATTGTAAGGAAAGAGGGCAAAGTAAGAATGATAGAGAGATGATATTATAAGAGATGAAGACCAGGAATGATACTGGAATGATATAAGTGTTGAAGGTCACATTAATCCCTCCAGTTAAAAGTCTCCTACCCTGAACAAGACAAGCTTCCCTTCCTCCCATTAACCTGGCGAGAAAATCGACCGTAGAGAGCAAGGATAATGGTAGAGTTAATGGGAGCCGAAGAACAGTGAATAAGATGTTACAGTTTATATATTTTGTTGCTCGGGTGCAGGAGACTATCGCCTCTACAATTTGTTCCTATAAACAGGTATTTAGTTCCAGTATATGTCAGAGATAAGCTAGATGGGGAGGGGAGGAATCGGGGAGGGGAGGAGTTGGGAAGGGGATGGGGAGGGGAGGAGTTGGGAAGGGGATGGGGAGGGGAGGAATTGGGAAGGGGATGGGGAGGGGAGAAATTGGAAAGGGGATGAGGTACACAGGGGGATGGGGAGGATTTGAGGAGGGGGAGTTCCACAGGGGAAGGGGAGAGGGGAGGATTTGGGGAGGGGATGGGGAGGAATTGGGGAGGGGAGGGGAGAGAGGAGGAGTTAGGGGGTGGGAAGGGGAGGGGAGGAATTAGGGAGAGAGCTGGGGAGGATTTGGGGAGGGAATGAGAGGGTCCGCAGGGAAGGGATGTGTGTTGTTTGATATACTCTTTCCTTCAGACGGTATCAACCTGGAGATAAGGAGGTAGTGGAAGGTAGATTAGTTCCCCCCCTTCTCTCTCTCACACACACACACACACACACACACACACACACACACACACACACACACAGAGCAATGTTTATCTGATGATTGTGCGTACCCCTGAATCTATGGTCTCAATTTAGGAATTTAGTTCAATATATGGGCCCATCAGGTCGATTTATTAATTTTACTACTAATTCTCTACTGTTTTATTTCCTTCATGTATTTTAAAATGCTACTGTTTTGTTTTATATTACAAACTTAATTTCTGTTTCCCGTTTTTATTTTATGACCAGTAGGCACGTTTCTGTAAAGCGATTAATTTATAAGAGATTTTGTAAAGCTTTAAATATACACTAAAAAATAAGTGTGGTCCTTTTTTTCTTGGTGCTTGGACTATGCTGGTAATTTCTTCTCCTTTTTTTATTTGCTTAACTCTGGATCCTGCCCTCTCTCTTCATAGCTGTAGAAAAATGGTTGATGATGATGATGATGATGATGAATTGCCGAGGTAGGTCACGACTTGTATTTCCCGTAATTCAGACGACCTTGAAAACTGGCCCACTTTTGTTTTTCTTTTCTCGATTTTGGGTCCTTCTCACAGCGTAAATAATAGAAGGAAAACAGGTTGATGTTGATGATGATGATAATGATGATGTTGATGATTGTGGTGATTAGTGATGATGAATTGCCGAACGAGATCCCAACTATTATCCCCCGTAATTCTAATGACCTCGAAAACTGGAAAGATTAACTCTGGGTATGATGGGGTATTTTTTTTTTCCCCCCTTCTTACTACTGTCAGATTTTTTTTTTCTTAGCTCAAGGGGGGCTCTCATTGTGAAGGGATTAAATCGAGTCTCCATTAAGCCTTTCAGTAGGGTAACATTTTTTTTATGTATTCGTTCTTCCACCAGACGATTTTATTCAACTGTTGGGCGTCCAAGGTATTATTATTATTATTATTATTATTATTATTATTATTATCATTATTATTATTATTATTATTATTATTATTATCATTATTATTATTATTTGTAAAGGAGGAAAAACGTTTAAACGTGAAAGGTTACACTCAATGGAACGGATGAATAGAAATGTGTCTTTAGTACATTCATCCACATTTGTCACTTTGAATCGTGCAAGGAACTAGATCAAGCAATTTCTCTGCCTTCCCCCATATTTGAGCTCCAGTCTTTTCAGCTGTTTATCCAGGCTTCTTGACGTGATTTTGGTTCTCGTTTGACTTTAATTGGTTGATACTGCGTTTTACAGGCTCCTAGTTTATGGTTACTGTTTTGGTTTTATTTTACACACACACACACACGCACGCACATACATAAACACACACACACACACACACACACACACACGAGAGAGAGAGAGAGAGAGAGAGAGAGAGAGAGAGAGAGAGAGAGAGAGAGAGAGAGAGAGGCAGAGAGAGAGAGAGAGAGAGAGAGAGAGAGGCAGAGAGAGAGAGGCAGAGAGAGAGAGAGAGAGAGAGAGAGAGAGAGAGAGAGAGAGAGAGAGAGACCGTGTCCTGCTGTTGCAAAGACAAATGCAATATATAGGCGTGGAGAGAGGCAATGCAACTGAGCTGGACTGGAGGCTCTGATCACTCCTTGGCCCTGGACCCCTAGGTAACAGGGCCCTAGTACGAGGTAAGGGTCCCACCTGCACCTTATAACCCCCCCTACTACCTGATAACCCCGCACCACCACCACCTGATATACTCCCACTCCCCACCTGCCCCCACAACCCAGCCCGTTTGTGTCCGCTCCCTACCATTGCTGTCGGGAGTTGTGGGTGTCTGGTATTGTTTCTTTCTGCACCGCACCACTACACACTATTTGCAGCCAGGATCTTGACTGGGGTTGCTCTAAATGCTGACCTTTCCTGTGGCCGCCTCCAGTCAGGGTAGTAGCTAAATGCGTGTGTGTGTGTGTGTGTGTGTGTGTGTGTGTGTGTGTGTGTGTGTGTGTGTGTGTGTGTGTGTGTGTGTGTGTGTGTGTGTGTGTGTGTGTGTGTGTGTGTGTGTGTGTGTGTGTGTGTGTGTGTGTGTGTGTGTGTGTGTGTGTGTGTGTGTGTGTGTGTGTGTGTGTGTGTGTGTGTGTGTGTGTGTGTGTGTGTGTGTGTGTGTGTGTGTGTGTGTGTGTGTGTGTGTGTGTGTGTGTGTGTGTGTGTGTGTGTGTGTGTGTGTGTGTGTGTGTGTGTGTGTGTGTGTGTGTGTGTGTGTGTGTGTGTGTGTGTGTGTGTGTGTGTGTGTGTGTGTGTGTGTGTGTGTGTGTGTGTGTGTGTGTGTGTGTGTGTGTGTGTGTGTGTGTGTGTGTGTGTGTGTGTGTGTGTGTGTGTGTGTGTGTGTGTGTGTGTGTGTGTGTGTGTGTGTGTGTGTGTGTGTGTGTGTGTGTGTGTGTGTGTGTGTGTGTGTGTGTGTGTGTGTGTGTGTGTGTGTGTGTGTGTGTGTGTGTGTGTGTGTGTGTGTGTGTGTGTGTGTGTGTGTGTGTGTGTGTGTGTGTGTGTGTGTGTGTGTGTGTGTGTGTGTGTGTGTGTGTGTGTGTGTGTGTGTGTGTGTGTGTGTGTGTGTGTGTGTGTGTGTGTGTGTGTGTGTGTGTGTGTGTGTGTGTGTGTGTGTGTGTGTGTGTGTGTGTGTGTGTGTGTGTGTGTGTGTGTGTGTGTGTGTGTGTGTGTGTGTGTGTGTGTGTGTGTGTGTGTGTGTGTGTGTGTGTGTGTGTGTGTGTGTGTGTGTGTGTGTGTTGTTTATTTTATGTATTTAGTACTTGATTTTTTGATACATCCAGAACCTTCACTTACATTGCTCTAAATTTTTCTCTCTCTATGAACGTCGACAGTCAGATTATTTGCAAATATGTTGGGAATGTTATCTTTCTGCGACGACCACTAGGGAAAATTTACAGACAGGATGTTGGTTGAAGTTGTTCTGAATAATGACATCTCTTCCTTGCATTGGCCCATGATATTCACGTTAAAGATATTCTCAGCGTAAAGATGATATTTTATTTTTTTATTTATCAGTTTATGTATTGTTCCATTTTGCATCGATCTCGAGGGAGTATTTGCAACTAGACTGTTCGCTCAAGTTGCTCCCAGTATTGCCATTTCTTGCTTGCTTTCCGTTCAGAGACGTGTGTAAAAGGACTTCACAGTTTAAAAATATATCGGTAGTTACTATACTCTTTTCACCGTAAATTGTCCTAGAATTTCGTCTTTTTCAAGCTTATTTCATGTACCGCAGTGGAAGAAAATCACAGTACTACGGCACTTCATCTTTTTTATAGCATTTGGTGACAGCCACTATATTTTAGTTTAATATCTGGTTAAACTCAGCATTCAGGATTGAGAGATGGTAATTATAGGCCAAGATGAAGTAAACCGAGTATTCTTCTCTCTTCAGTGTAGGTATTCACTAGCTTTAAATATTTTGGTACTGCTTCTGTCTGCACCAACCACAGGAATACTTACACCTCGATCATATCAAAGTTTCTCTAGTTTGACCTCTCTTGCTTGCTTCAGTCAAGGATAAGTAGAATAATATGGTCATTAGGATTAAATTTTCTACGTTTATCAGCTATCGTTATTAGTGATGTTGCTGTGTCTGTTACGTTTAGTGTGTGATATTACTGTGATTTGGTTATGTATGGTCATAGAACATGTTGCTATTATTCTTTTCTCTTTTTTCAGGTGAGTATCTGGGGTTCCCTTGTTACATTAATGACGTTGAAAGTGAGTACAAGCATAAAAGTACCTGTAGCCTTGTGGGTTTTGGAAGATTTTTGGCACCTCTCTCTTTTTTTTTTTTGACACGTTAGTAATATCTAGTGGAGGTTCTTTATAATAACTGTTGTACCTGGAGATGCTCAGGTGTATATGCAATTAAATCCCCAATAAACAGGTGTTGGGGAACCTTCTAAGCCCAAGAGAATGAGATCTTTAAATGTTTACCTGTGCTAGCCACCTCAAACACACCTGTCTAGCTTGAGATCATAGGTTAGGCTAAACAGGTATAAAAAGGCCAACACTGATTAAGGTTGACGTGAATGGATGTGAAGGGACGTGAAGTGGCCAGAATTAGTGTAAAATGGAACTAATTGGGTGTGAATGGATGTGAATAACCATAATTAGACCGGAAGCTTCCTGATGTAAATAAGACTGATTAACGCTGAATCGGTTTAATGGAATATGAAGCTTTACTAATGGGTCGAATTGAATCTGAAGTTTCTCTAGCTTATACGACTGTGATGGGAGGTATTTGATAGAAAAAGAAGTTAAAAAAAAAAAGCTATACAATGGCAAGCAACACCTACCCAGCCTTACCCTGCCCTGCCCTGCCATGTCCTGCTCTACCCTACCTTACCCTTCCCTTCCCTTCCCTTCCCTTCCTTTCCCTGCCCTGCCCTGACCTGCCGTGGAAAGAAACTGTAAAATGAGATATTGACGAGAGCGCCCAAGACAGAGAAACATAAGTCGGGGATCTGATATGGCAAAGAGGAGGTAGTGTTGGCCTTGTGATGGTCTGAGGTGAGGTGCTTGGGCTGGAAGGAATGGGTCTGCTAACCTCTCAGACTCCCTCAACCTCTTAATTTCGTCTTAAGTCGGTCTGCCTTCAAAATTCAAAGTGTCTCACGATCTTTACTCATCTGTATATTTCCTTTTGTTTTTTTGTTTATTTATTTATGCCGGCGCCAGAATAAGGTGATGTTACTTTTATTTCTTAACGCACAAATAATATTGATTTAGACTTGTACCAGTGAGATTTTTCCTTCCTTCCTTCCTTCCTTCTGTCTGTCTGTCTGTCTGTCTTTCATTCTTTCTTGTTTCTCTTTCTCTCTTTCTGTCCTTCCTTGCTTCCATCTTTGCTTGCTTGCTTGCTTGCTTGCTTGCTTCCTTCATTCATTCATTCATTTTCTTTCTATTTTTCTTTCCTTCCTTCCTTCCCTTCTTTTCCCTTCCCTTCCCTTCCCTTCCCTCTTCCTTCCTTCCTTCCCTTCCTTCCTCCCTTCCCTTCCCTTCCCTTCCCTCTTCCTTCCTTCCTTCCCTCCTTCCTTCCCTTCCTTCCTTCCTTCCCTTCCCTCTTCCTTCCTTCCTTCCTTCCTTCCCTTCCCTTCCCTTCCCTTCCCTCTTCCTTCCTTCATTCCTTCATTCCCTTCCCTTCCCTTCCCTTCCCTTCCCTTCCCTTCCCTCTTCCTTCCTTCCTTCCCTTCCTTCCTCCCTTCCCTTCCCTTCCCTTCCCTCTTCCTTCCTTCCTTCCCTCCTTCCTTCCCTTCCTTCCTTCCTTCCCTTCCCTCTTCCTTCCTTCCTTCCCTTCCCTTCCCTCTTCCTTCCTTCATTCCTTCCTTTCCTTTCCTTTCTTTCTTACTTTTCTCTATGCCTTTTTCATTCTTTCCTTTTCCGGGTAATGGATTGGATGCTTCTGGTTGCATGTTTGTTCGTATCCACACCTCTCTGACGCCACCTCCGCCTCCCATTCTCTTCTCAAGCGCGACACTTCGACAAACTGTAAGATGTATATACTTGATCTTCGCGAAACGAATGTGTGTGTGTGTGTGTGTGTGTGTGTGTGTGTGGTGTGTGGTGTGTGTGTGTGTGTGTGTGTGTGTGTGTGTGTGTGTGTGTGTGTGTGTGTGTGTGTGTGTGTGTGTGTGTGTGTGTGTGTGTGTGTGTGTGTTTCCTCTGGGCAGGATGGGGGTGTTTGCTTGTACTTACACTTTCATAGTCTCCACCATTCTTCCTGTTTTTACATATTGCACTTCGATAAACGGCAGCCCCCCTCCCCCCCTCTCTCTCACTCTCTCTCTCTCTCTCTCTCTCTCTCTCTCTCTCTCCCTTTTTTTTTTTTTTTTTTGAGATTACAGAGCGGTGCGCACGCGGGTCGTTGCTAATGTGTTATCTTTCATTTATCTGCATTCAAAATTTCCATTTAGATAGCGAGCATGCCTGGTTCACCAAGCTACCTCTCCAGTCATCGCAACTCCATTAAGGTAAAAGACATATGGAGTTCTCTTCTCGTGGGCTTAGGAGGCTGACTTACACCTGCCCTCGGGAATTTTTTTTTTTTTTGGTGTTTTCTCGTGGGCTTAGGAGACTGACTTGCACCTCAGTCCTTGGGAATTTTGGGATTTTTTTTTTTTTGCAGTGTATTCCTTGATATTCCCTCCCATAATAAAAAGAGGAGAAAAAAAGAAATGGCTGAATTCCGTAGACTTGAATAGTTACCCCTTCAGAACAGTGACCTATTATTATTATTATTATTATTATTATTATTAGTGCAGCTATCTCCTGTCGATTGTATCAAGTTTTTAGAAGGTTTCAAATCAAAGGTGTTAATTTATACCCTTCATTAACCACGTCAGAGAGAGAGAGAGAGAGAGAGAGAGAGAGAGAGAGAGAGAGAGAGAGAGCATATGGCATAAGTGTTATATTCAGTGCAAGAGAATCCTAAGGAGTCATAGGAAATAAACTAGAAAGGAGAGAGAGAGAGAGAGAGAGAGAGAGAGAGGAAATAAACTAGAAAGGAAAGAGAGAGAGAGAGAGAGAGAGAGAGAGAGAGAGAGAGAGAGAGATCAGTAGTATACCCGATGCTTGAGAATCCTAATGAGTCAAATTAAGAAATAAATTGGTAAGAAAAGAGTTTGGGGAATCTTTGCAAACTTGATGACGGTACTGAAGAAAATGAAGGAGGAAGTCCAGAAGAGTTATCATAGGCAGCATACCTCCTACAAGAAATTATTTGCATGCTTTGTAAGGGAATAATCTGCTAAGGAGGAGTTGGCAATGAGCTTCCAGGCCCTAGGAGGAAGAGAGGAGGAGGAGGAGGAAGAGAGGAGGAGGAGGAGAAGGAAGAAGAGCAGGAGGAGGAGCTCGAGAGTTAGAAAAGGCAATGAGTAATACTGTGCAGGTTGTAAGAGGCGTGTCAACACATTTTGCACGGCTGAGTAACGTAGGAAAGGTGTGTAAAAGTAACCTGAGAGAGAGAGAGAGAGAGAGAGAGAGAGAGAGAGAGAGAGAGAGAGAGAGGAGTAATTAGCAGTGTAGTTGTAGAAGTGGTCTCAACACCTGCACGCACCTGAGCACCGGAAGAAAAGTGTAGATAATTAACAAAACAGGAAGAATATTAACAGGATAATGGAGAAGTGTTGGAGATACATATAAATTTAGTTTCGGTACGGTTTGCATAAATAACAGGTGAAAATGCTGTCTGTCTATCTATACCCAGACGCCTTAATCCCGTAAGGGGTGGCCACAAACAAATCGCCTCCATGTCGCCCTGTTCCCTGCCATTTCGCTGCCATTCACCCAGCTCACACCCCTCGCTCATATACCTCTCCACTCCATCCCTCGATGCCATCCTCGGTGAAAATTAACTTGCCTAATTAATTATGAACGAATATCCAAAGTCCAGTGGAGGTATGATTTTACAGAGCAGCAACGGTACTGAAGAAGAAAGATAAGAAAAAAAAAAAAGTTGGAAGTGGCGAGATAAGGTAAAAACAAGAAAAAAACTGGGAATATTTAGAGGTGGCGAGGTAATTAGGAGTGTGGCTGTAGGAGCGGTCTGAACACATTTGCACACCTGAGCACCGGATGAAAGGTGTGTGCAGCCACGCCGATAATGTGGAGCGCTCGTGCCTTCTCATCAAAGCACCGCCAAGACTCCTCTATTCTTGAACTTTCTTGCGACTAACCCCTTCAGTCCTGTGATACACATTTATTAATTTTATTTATTCATTTATTTATGTTTTGCTCCTCCCAGACAGTGTGGCAAGGAAGTGTTAATGAAGGCTGTAACTATCCCCTCAGTTCGAAAGAATTTTGTAACAGAAGAGGACAGTCAGGTGTTAAACAATAAATCGCTTAGGAAAAGGCGTTAAGGAGCTGCCTCAACCGACGAAAATACGAGCGAAGGAGCAACAATAAAATTTAAAAGTTAAGTCGTATTTAAAATCAGTCATTTATGCTTTGTTTTTACTCACTATCAAACACTTCACAGCCACGTTAAAAGAAATGTTAATTCTTTTAGTATGTTGGCGTCTTTCTAAAATTTCATTCCTACTCATATGTTTTTTTTAATAATAATAATAATAATAATAATAATAATAATAATAATAATATTGTTATAATGAAAGAATTTAACGTTAGAATAAAAAAATACCGAAAAGGTGAAAGCAGTCTTTTTTTTTTCTTTTTTTTTTTGAGGGCTGGACAAATTAACTCTTCGACAGTGATTGAGAATGGGTAGAAAAGACTGAAAGGTCAGGAGAGCCTAACCTGGCCTTGCTTAGGAGGGCCAAGGTCTGAGAGGGAAAGAGTGAGAGGCAGAGAGTCAGCAAAAGGTCTAGTGGTCTTGTGAGGCTCCCTAGTAATTCGTAAATGTTAGTTTAGGTCAGTGTGTGGCAAGGTAATATTCTCGTGTGCTTTGCGTCGATGTTTTTTATGGATTGGAAGTTCTTAACGCCTTTCCCTTGTTGATTTATTTCTCCACGTGGCACCTTGTTATTCTTATGCATGTTCACTAGGCAGCTCTACTCATTTTACCCTAACTCGGCCTAAAACTGCCATTTCAACAGAGTGCTGGGGTGTATCAAGAGATTAACACGACAGTAATGGTCCTAGTCATGAAGAAGTGCCATGGAAAGGATGTAGAGGCACAGCATTGTCTTTTTCTGCCACTAAGGTACGTGAAATACGCTACAAAAGAATGAAAATCGGGGCCAGGTTAATGTAAAAGAGGTATAGTGTCATATTAAAAGGACACAGTAATATGCGAGAGTATTAAAGTTTGCAGGTTAAGTAACAAGAAAGTGTCATAAGCCTTCAAGGGCAGAGTAATGTTCCTGGAAAATAATTATAATGATACCACAGACACACACACACACACACACACACACACACACACACACACACACACACACACACACACACACACACTTCCAGAAATCCTCTTTTATATTTGTTAACCTTTCATATCCCGCCATGGAATCTAAACAAAGCTGATTTAAGACACTTATAGTCGTTCTATTTTATCAAGGCAGTTTGGGTCGGGCCCTCTGGGACCTCACTCTGTTCGCTGTGTTGCCACATCGTCGCCACACACGTGCGCTCTCTCTCTCTCTCTCTCTCTCTCTCTCTCTCTCTCTCTCATATTATATATTAACTACTACTAATTGTATTTTCTTAATTTGTTCTCTTGTTTTCGACTTTTTTTCCACACCACCCCTGAGGTAAAAGTCTATAGGTGCTTTTTTTTTTTTTTTTTTTAATAGCTTCCATGGCGGGAGACTGACCGAGTATGACCCACTCACGCAGGGCTGTCCCTCGTGTCACCACCTGACAACGTCTCAAAGGCAACACTGACGAGTCTTATGAGATGTATACTATACTACAGCTTTTTTATTGAATTACATCTATACAGAGTGTTTAAAATTCATTTATAAGTAGTTACTAGCTTAAAATAGGAGAGTGAGAGAGAGAGAGAGAGGTGAACACAAATAATTACACGTGTATCGGCGGCGATGTGACAACAGAGCGAACAATGTGAAGTCCCAGAGCGTCCCACCCAAACTGCCTTCATAAAATAGAACGACTGTAGGGGGTCACTTGCTTTAATCACCCACTGGCAGAGAGGTAGCGAGGGAGGGAGGGACTCAATAATGCTAAGTGCCTGGGAATTTACAACTGGTGGTGGCAAAGTGAGATATAACGCCCTTGTGATGTACTAAATCCTTAATTAAAACCAGTTCCCCGTCGCCCTTGCACACCTCTGACACCTGCCTCCACCTGGCTCTCTGTATGCTAATGACCCGAGAATTTATTACAGGTGAAAGTCCAGGTGTGGGGAAGGTTCACCCATCCCTCTCCATCCATTCTCATGCAGATATTTCACAAAGGGGTTCTGGGGAGGAGCGCCTTCACGTGGTAGCACTGACATTACCGGTCCGCGCAACTATCTGGATGTATAAAACGTACCTCTCTCTCTCTCTCTCTCTCTCTCTCTCACATCACTTTACCAGCACTAAAATTTTTCTACCACTTGGCTTTATATTTATGAGCCGTTCGTGCCCTCGCCACCTCTCTGCTAGCCAAACGCCGCTTCCTGGGCGAGGCAAAAAAAAAAAAAATCCTCGCCAAAGGAAGAATTACCACAGCATTAGGACGAGTGTTTGAGACGTTGCAGTGAGTCCTGTCAGGTTTACTTAAAGCTTGGTGGTTAGCAAGTGCCAATTTTATTTATTATTATTATTATTATTATTATTATTATTATTATTATTATTATTATTATTATTACTGTTATTATTATTTTTATTATTATTATTAAAGGACGAGTATCCTAGGCGTTGTAGTGAGTCCTGTCTGGCTTACTTTAGCAAATGTTAGTCATCATCTTCATCATTATTATTATTATTATTATTATTATTATTGTTATTATTATTATTTTATAGCGGTGGACTAGCCATTTTTTTTTTTCTTTGACGATTTACCTTTCTGACAGTTCTCGATCGGTTATTTGCAGATATCAGAATCGACTAATTTTTCCCCTGAGACGGCGGATCACCAGTGCGAATAAACTTTTGATCTGTATAGAGGATAAATGTCGGGCTGGCCGGTGGTTCCGCGCTATTACCGAGCCTAAGGACCCTATTAAGCCGTGTTCAGAGCTTCGGCATGAGAGTCGGTGGGGAGAAAAAATGCGAGAGTGATTCCCAAACTCACACGGCCATCGATCAAGCAGACGCGCTGGGTTTTCGTGACGAGGGAGGTAAGAGAGATGTGCCCCGATGCAGAGTTATGGAGCGGGTGCGGAGCCGGAGAAAAAGAAGTAGTAGGAGAGGAAATGAAGAAGGAGAGGAAAAAAGAAGTAAGGGAGGAAATGAAGAAGGAGGGTCGTGGTGGTGATGGGTCGAGGCGTGGAAGAGGCCGCCCCCCCTTCCTCTCCCCCCCAGACCTTGTTTGATGATGGTTACCTGTCGCCATTTTGGTTACACGGGATAGGAAGAAAGGACCGTGGTGGTGATGGGAAAGATGAGTTGTTTTGTTTTAAATGGAGAAAAGAAACTGTGGCTAAAAGTATGCAAAACGTGCTGCTGTCAAAGGTGAAAATAATGTTTGTTCGTTTCGAGATGTCTGAACACATTGCTTTTAAGTGACAGGAGGTAGTGATAGGCGGTGATCCAGACAGACTGAGGAAGATACAGGAAGTAATCAAGACAAACTAAGGAGGAAATAGGCAGTGATCAAGACAAACTGAGGAAGATATAGGAAGTAATCAAGACAGACTAAGGAAGATATAGGAAGTAATCAAGACAAACTAAGGAGGAAATAGGCAGTGATCAAGACAAACTGAGGAAGATATAGGAAGTAATCAAGACAAACTAAGGAGGAAATAGGCAGTGATCAAGACAAACTAAGGAAGATATAGGAAGTAATCAAGACAAACTAAGGAAGATATAGGAAGTAATCAAGACAAACTGAGGATGATACAGGAAGTAATCAAGACAAACTAAGGAGGAAATAGGCAGTGATCAAGACAAACTAAGAAAGATATAGGAAGTGATCAAGACAAACTAAGGAGGAAATAGGCAGTGATCAAGACAAACCAAGGAAGATATAGGACGTGATCAAGACAAACTAAGGAGGAAATAGGCAGTGATCAAGACAAACCAAGGAAGATATAGGAAGTAATGAAGACAAACTAAGGAAGATGTAGGCACTGATCAAGACAAACTAAGGAAGAAATAGGCACTGATCAAGACAAACTAACGAAGAAATAGGCAGTGATCAAGACAAACTGAGGAAGATATAGGAAGTAATCAAGACAAACTAAGGAGGAAATAGGCAGTAATCAAGACAAACTGAGAAAGATATAGGATGTAATCAAGACAAACTGAGGTAGGAATAGGAAGTAATCAAGACAAACTAAGGAAGGTATGGGAATTAATCAAGACAGACGAAGGAAGAAATAGGCAGTGATCAAGACAAACTGAAGAAGACAGGTACCAGGGTTGAACAGTTTCGTAAGAGCTGAACACCTGCCCTCTTAGTGACGCGGTCGGTTAGCATCCTTGTGACTGAGTGGTGTGAAGTTAATCAGCTTTGACCTTATCACACTGGTTTCTAGAGACTTCATAATGAGATGAAGGGATTCTCGTCAGCTTTCATGTAGATATAAAGGGATTCTCGTTAGCTTAAATGGGGGAAATAAAGGGATTCTCGTCAGCTTAAATGGAGAAATAAAGGGATTCTCGTCAGCTTAAATGGAGAAATAAAGGGATTCAGCTTTCACAGTGAGATAAAGGGATTTTGCATAGAGATCAGGGGATTCTCGTCAGCTTTCATAGAGATATAAAGGAATTTTCGTCAGTTTAGGAGCCTATCTATCACCTCTTCCTCAGTCTTCTTCTCATCTTAAGTGGCTGTCTTGCATCTTTTACTGTGCTGTTTATTTTGCATTTCGCCCGTCGTGAAAGGAATATTAACGCTTTCAGTATCCAGTCTGTGTCGATACTAGAAATAAATAACGTAAAAGAAAAATCGTTCAGCTTGAGAACATCTTAATTCTATCTTCGTATCCCCAGACAATTTTTTTAGCGTCGAGATTAATTTTCGGACGAGCGGTCAGATCTAGTCCTAGAGAGAGAGAGAGAGAGAGAGAGAGAGAGAGAGAGAGAGGGAGAGAGACAGAGAGAGAAAGAGAGATTTTTTATAGACCGGTTCCTTTATAAGCTCAATAAAATGAAAAAAAAAAGCAAGAATTAAAAAAAAAAAAAAAAAAGACGGCCTCTGAATGAAATGTTTAGGAAAAGTTGGGAAGCCATCTAAGCACACAAAAAAACACCCCCCCCAAAAGAATGCAAAGCTGAGCGACATTAACTCCACCCCGATATTATTTTTGTTTCTTTGCAAACGTCAGACGATTTTACTCAGGAAAAAATATCACTTCGAGCAGGAGGGGTTAGACGTAGCCTTGGTTAAAAAATTTCACTCCCAGATTCCACCCCTTGCCTCCCTCCTGAGGAAAAAAAAAGAAAAGAAAAGCAAGATTATAGTTCAGAGTACATGATGGGATTGAAGGGCTGTCATTAGTGATATCGAATTGGGAAAGCTACCCAGCCTTGTATGCGACCGTAGGGAGGATGGCTGACTGGGGGTAGGGAAGCAGCAGAGTTGGGGAAGGAAGGGTGTGGGACGGGCAGGGAAGAAGGGAGGGGAGCACGGTTATCGGAGAGGGGAGGGGAAAGATGTGGGAAGGGGGAGGGAGAGATGCGGGAAAGGAAGGGAAGTAGGGAGGAGAGTATGATAGTGGGGTGCGAAGGAGAATGGGGGTAGAGGATGAATGAGGGGGAAGGGAAGGATAAGAAGGTAGGGGAGGATGGTAGTTGGGGGTGGAGAGGGGGGGGATGACTGTGGAAGACGTAGGGAAGATGGTTGTGGTGGGGGGAAGGGAAGAAGTGAGGGGAAGATAATTGTAAAGGGGATGGGGAGGAGGACGATAGTGGGGGGTGAGGGAAGAGGGAAAGGGTAAGGGAGAGGGAGAGAGGGCGAAGGGGTAGGGGAGGTGAGGGAGGGAGAGGGGGGGAAGGGGTAGGGGAGGGTCGAGGTGAGCCGGCCGTCGTGCAAGAGGATTAAAATATCATGAGAAAAGGATTTGGAGTCTGCCAGGAGGGGCGTGTTGGAGAGGGGCTGTTCTGTGTGTGAAAAAGTCCACCTCGTATTTTGATTATTTTATGTGTGTGTGTGTGTGTGTGTGTGTGTGTGTGTGTGTGTGTGTGTGTGTGTGTGTGTGTGTGTGTGTGTGTGTGTGTGTGTGTGTGTGTGTGTGTGTGCTGTGTGATGGATTGAGTTTTATGAAGGTGCAAAATCAGTCACTTTCAACCTTATATTTTGAGGATCCCGACCCTTTTTTCCTTCAGTGACGAATGATGTGTAAAGGCTTTGGATGTGTGTGTGTGTGTGTGTGTGTGTGTGTGTGTGTGTGTGTGTGTGTGTGTGTGTGTGTGTGTGTGTGTGTGTGAAGAAGTCCAGTTTTCATTCTTATATTTTCAATTTTTTTTCAATGTCTCTGATGAACGGTACATATATTTTTTTTGTTTACATATATCATAAAATCTTTACGTGCAAACCAAGCTATGGCAATACTTCGAATTTCACATGTATCAATCTCACCACATACGGAAGTCCCCATTCGTACTTAGCCAGTATGTGTAAGGGTTAATTCCGGACACCACTCTCCCTTCCAGATAATCCGTTCTTGCACTGGGCCTTACTATTATGGACTATTGCGGTCATAGAAGTAAGAATATAAAGTAACTAAAAAACGGAAGCGAGGAGGAAGAGAGAGAGAGAGAGAGAGAGAGAGAGAGAGAGAGAGAGAGAGAGAGAGAGAGAGAGAGAGAGAGAGAGAAACAAGTAGAAATTGTTTTTAGATAGAAGAAAAATGAGAGGTTAAAAGGAGGCGGGTTTCACGGTTTGGTAAAGAAGTTCTGAGAGAGAGAGAGAGAGAGAGAGAGAGAGCAATTGAAGTAGAAGAGAAATGGATGGTTAATAGGAGGCAGGATGCACGACTAGGCAGAGATCCCCTTGAGGCAGAGAGAGAGAAGTGGAGAA
>NC_136972.1:25866276-25868776 GCF_032717465.1 Coenobita brevimanus | reverse complement strand
ACTTGTGGGAGTTCTTGTAAATAACTTTTTGACTGGTAATAATTTTGTGGGTTCATGTAGATAAGACTTTTTTTTTTTTTTTTACATAGTATCATCTAGCGTATTTGTTGTACTGGGTGGAGAGAGAGAGAGAGAGAGAGAGAGAATCATGCATATCATCCAGCATACCGGCAGTTGGAAGATAGCTTCAAAGGTAAAGGTTCCTGATATGTCTGGCTCTAGTAAAAAAAAAAAAAGAAAAAAAAAAAGTCATGCATATCATCCTGTACACCTGTTAGTATTAGATATATAGACGAAGAGATTTGGGTGCGTAGACAGGATAGATAAACTGATAACGAGTCCTCGATAGATTGTGAATTTTATGTAGATCATGATGTATACTTTAAACCCACAAGCATGATTCAGTCTTTTTAAGGGGTCTACGTTGGCTCTGTAAAAAAGGCATTCTTTGACATGTGATCACCCAACGTAATTGCTGAGTTAGATTTTTACTGCTAGATAAAGATTAGGAGATTGGTGCAAGGTTAAAATAGATTTATATTGATAGATAAATACTAGAGATACCTGCAGAGGTATAGTAGATTTACACTGATAGATAAAGATTAGGAGATAACTGCAAGGTTGAAATAGATTTATATTGATAGATAAACACTGGAGATAGCTGCAGAGATATAGTAGATTTATACCGACAATTAAAGATTAGGAAAGAGCTGCAGGGATGAAGTGTACTGATATCATTGATTCTTATTTTAAAATAGGAAGGAGATTTCTGTTTTGCATATCCTACAACAAATGTGTAATGCTATCTATCAGCCTATAGATCGACAGAGAGAGAGAGAGAGAGAGAGAGAGAGAGAGAGAGAGAGAGAGAGCAATATTAGGAATCATGGCAGGATGGAGTCTGCAAGAAGTTCTCTAAGATTAGTGAATTTTAGGTCATAAAGTGAACCAAAAAGTAGGAAATATAATCCACGTTCAAGCCAGCCCTTTGAAAAGATATAATTTGGCTTCGTAAAAGAGACGTTGTTTAGCCTGTGATCAGCCAACCTGTACGTAATGTAAGGTAACTGTACCCTTTTTACTCTGACTTGGCCTAAAATTGCAGTTTCTCCATCTTCAGTTTTGAGTTGTAACTACTGCACATGAACTCCAATGTGGTGCTAGTCTTGAAGAAGTGCTGTGGCAAGGATTTAGAGCAGTGTCTTTTTCTGCCATCGACCTACGTGAAGTTTGCTGCAAAAAGACGAAAACCTGGGCAAATTTAGAGTAAAATCGATATAGGTAGAGAGGTTACTAGTCACGGCGCACGACTCTGAGGTTGTCATTATCGTACCCTGGCAACTTACCATTCAAAAGTGCGTCCGATTTCGCATCATATTATGCACGAATCAAATTATTAAGCACGAATATATTATACACGAATATTATTATACACGAATATATTATACACGAATCACATGCGTCTCATATAGTACACGAAATCAGACGTACTTCTGAATGGTACTTGCCAGGGCACGATAATAACAACCTCAGAGTCGCGCTCCGAGACTTATAGATTGATAACTGAAGATATACCTTTTGAGAAACAATTATATTTTGGGTTCTATTTAAAAAAATAAGAAAAAGACATTGTTTTGCATGTAATATACCAACGCGTTTGTAATATTAGATACCTAAATTGAGAGATATAGGAAAATTATGACTAAAAGGAGGCACTAAAAAAGAATGTCTGTTTTCGGCGCATGGAAAAAAAATAAAGACATTTTTTACATGCTATCATCCAGAATTTGAAGCCTAAGTAGTGG
This sequence comes from Coenobita brevimanus, assembly GCF_032717465.1. Classification (NCBI taxonomy): domain Eukaryota; kingdom Metazoa; phylum Arthropoda; class Malacostraca; order Decapoda; family Coenobitidae; genus Coenobita; species Coenobita brevimanus. The sequence continues at coordinate 25,866,971 of NC_136972.1, read as the reverse complement.
AAAGTATAAGGGTATAGAAGTTACGAGAGATTACTGACGAGATAAAGTGAGAAGACTTGAGAGAGAGAGAGAGAGAGAGAGAGAGAGAGAGAGAGAGAGAGCGACTTGTGCATGTGATGATCAAGCATATTTGTATGATTGAGTATATAAACTGAGAGATAAGGAAATTGATGACTGAAGAGATACACTAATAAGAATATCTATTTTGGGTCCTGGAGAGAGAGAGAGAGAGAGAGAGAGAGAGAGAGAGAGAGAGAGAGAGAGAGAGAGAGAGAGAGAGAGAGAGAGAGAGAGAGGAAGAAAAGAAAAATGAGTGTGTTTTGCCTGCGATCATCCTGCATATTAATTGTACTACTTCGTATATAGATAGGGCGATAAGGAGATACATGACTGGATAGATACACTGATAAGCTTAGACTAGAATCACTGGGTGTCTCGCTGCTCATGTCTTCAGGTAGGAGGACAGGTTAAATGTGCCTCTGATGGACTTATTACGGATATTATTTTTATATCATCGAGCGCATCGGGTGATCTGAAGCATAGATACTGCCCAAGCCGATGACAGTCACTGGAACTGCATCATAAAAACGGGATAAAATAGAGGACCGGTTTCCTTCCAGGCTCGCCACAGGTACGTTGAAGCGCGTTGGGTTTTATTTGGGTTTTATTTTGTTATTTGTGTAGAGTGGTTCAGA
>NC_136972.1:25853776-25861276 GCF_032717465.1 Coenobita brevimanus | reverse complement strand
CTTCTTATCAGTCTCTCATTTCTTGCGAGACTGCTTTCCACGTGTCTCCTTTATCTCTTGGACGCTCTACTGTCTTTCCTTTACTAATTAACAATGTCACTTTATTGAAATCCAGTCCATATTGTTTTATTTTCTGGTACTCTTGATTTGTCGTCCTTCTCTCTCCACCTTTCCTTCGTTATAAATTAGTGTTCTTTTGTTCTCTTGCAACTGGTTCCCTGCTCTCTCTCTCTCTCTCTCTCTCTCTCTCTCTCTCTCTCTCTCTCTCTCTCTCTCTCTCTCAGTTAAATCGTCTTGCGGTAGAAAGAAGAAAATGTAAAAGTCACCCGTTCAAAAGAGAATATATATTTTTTTTTTCCATACAAAACTTATAATTCAAACTGCAATACATAAGAAGTCGTGATTAACAAAAATTATAAAAGAAACTCTTCAGCTTCGCCGAAGTTTTCCTTCTTTTAGACCAGGAATACAATTCATCACAAAGTATCACAAACAAAGACAGTGCTAAGTTGTAAATATTAACTTGTAGGGGAGGTAGGAAAGTAAAAATAAATAAATAACTAAAATAAACACTGTCGCCTCTTAATAATACAGGAAAGTATTTAGAGTGGCAAGTCCCCAAATCAACTTATATATCTTAATGTCCAACTCTCACTGGAATATCGAGAACGTAAAAGATGATCACGAGAGCATTTGTCTGTTGTCTGGGTGGTGGCGATTGGGTTGGGGAGGGGAAAGGGAGAGGGGAGGGAGGAGGAACGAGAGAGGGGAGGAGGGAGAAGGAACGGGAGAGGGAAGGGGGACGGAGGGAGGAGGAACGAGAGAGAGGAGGAAAGGAGGAACGTGAGAGGGGAGTGGGTATGAGGGAAGATGAACCAAGATGAGGAAGTGTAAGGGAAAAGTACAGAAGATACGGCATAGGAAGGAGGGGAGAGGGAAAAACTGCGAGAGGAGAGGAGAGGAGATAGGGAAAGAGAAGGAGGAGATTGGGGATATGGAGGGGGAAGAGTCAAGAAGGAGAGGAACATAGGAAACAGGGTGAAGGAGCAAGTGGAGTGTATAGAGGGGAACAGTGAAGTGGGAGAAAGGATTGAGCTGGGGGGAAGGAATTATTAGAGAAAGGGGAAGGTGAAGTAGTAGCTAGGAGGAGAGGGATGTGGGGTAAAGGTGAAGAAGCAGAGAGTGAGAGAGGACAGAGGACAGAAGGGGGGGGGGTACTTTATTGTGTGAAAAGGTGGGGTTAAGGTGACGAAGTAAATAGAGGGGGGGGAAGGGGTGCCAGACTAGCGTGTGAAAAGGTATGGTAAAGGTGAAGTAATAGAATGGGGGGTCTATAGCCTACCAGGGTGTGAAAAGGTCAGGTCCCCCTCCCCCACCGATCAGTTGCGTCTAGCCAGGTCAATGGAGGTCTACAGGTCACGGAGACATCGGGAGGGCGTGGTCAGGCCAGTAGGACGGGTGTGGCTGCCAGGAGGTAAAGTGGGTGAAGCAGAGGAGGGTCAGGCAGGGCGGGAGGGGGGTAAAGTGGGTGAGGCATGGGGTGGTCAGGAAGGGAGGGGTAATGGGTGAGGCAGGGGGTGGTCAGGAAGGGAGGGGTAGTGGGTGAGGCAGGGGGTGGTCAGGAAGGGAGGGGTAGTGGGTGAGGCAGGGGGTGGTCAGGAAGGGAGGGGTAGTGGGTGAGGCAGAAGGGGTGGGAATGAGGCAGGGAAGGGTGGGAGTGAGAACTGGGCGTGGTAGTTTGGAGACCTGAATCATAAGTGTGGCAGGGAAGCAGAGTGGTTGAGGCAGGGAGGGGTGTTGGGTGAGGCAAATGGGCAGGCAGGGACAGAAAGTGGGTGAGGCAGGGGACAACGGTAAAATGGGTGAATGCAGGTGTCATAAAGACTTTGTAGTTACTTGTAGAGAAGTATATTTTAGACTTGTGGTCGAGCGGCTTTTATATCTTGTAGTAGTTTCCCCACCAGATGTCATGTAGTGACGGGAGAGGTAAAGAATAGTATGGGACTATTTTTATTTGTCTTGGAAATATTAAACAGGTATAAGAGTATAAGTCCCGCGTAGCTACCTCCCTGTCTCGCTATCTCTCTCTCTTTCTGTTCTAAGGCTAATCTCCGTCTCGACCTCTCTCTGGGGTCGCTTTTCTCCTTCTAAACTCTCTTTCCTAAAATCTGGTGTAGTAGGGGTGTGTCACGTATGTTCCTCATGGCAACCAGATCTTTCTCACGAGAGGACTGCTGACAGCTAACTGCATCATCTCCTTACTGGCCGCTGTCGTCAGCTTTCCTCCGTGTAAGCATGTTTAGCGCTGCTCGATTCTCGCAGACACAACACCTTCTCATCATTTGACTTCCTGCTTCTATCTGTCTCTCTATCTATCTATTTATCTATCTATCTATTATGTAGTCCTATACAGGGAGGGATGGTGGATGTGGCAGGCAGTGTGACTCAGGGAAGTGTGGCAGGGAGATGAAATAACTAGGCGGCGGTAAGAGTTAAACAGCTTAAGGTAGAAAACCGTGAAAGCAGCAGCAGTCCCAGTAGATTCAGACTGAAACTACCCTTTTCCGCCAGTCCACTATCACTTTTTTGAGTAAGAGGGCGGGAGTTCCATTATTATTATTATTATTATTATTATTGGAATGAAGACAACATCAAACCCCTCCAGTTCCTCGATATAACACCAAATAGAAGCAGGAAGAACATCATGGAAAATACCTCATGTTAATCGTGCAAAAGGGCGCTAAGTCTCAGCACAGGGGGGGTGGTTTGTCCGGGTAATTGCGGCTCATTTCTTGCTCCAGTTTCGCCAAATTGAGCATTGTGGTTGCTTTCATGCGCCACTTTCGCCAAATTGAGCATCACATCTCACGGAGAGTATACAGATATTGGCATTCAATGATCTGCCGACCTCTCCTTATTATTATCATTATCGCATTATCGACGCATGGTTTTTGGATCTTGTGGACAGTGTGGGGAAATTTTTGGTGTGGAAAATTTTTGTGTTTAGTTGCTGGGAAGTGTATGGTGAATTTTTGGGATTATTATTATTATTATTATTATTTTTAGCCTCTTCAACCTCGAGGACGTCAATTGTTTATATTTGTCATTAGTGTGTTTCTTCCATCCTGGCGATTTTTTTCTGTTTTGTTTACCTCTTGGGTTTTAACTTTGGATCGTATTCTCGTCGGTTAAGGAAGCTCCCTAACACCTCTTCCTAAGCGATTTATTTTGCCTATTACGCCTTTCCGTCCTGTGTCACTCAAAGCATTCTAATGTCGCCATACTCTGCACAAATAACGTACGAAACGATATGAGCCAGCCGTGTCCAAATAATAAATCGGTTAGGAAGGGGTGTTAGGGAGCTGGGAACTTAGAAAATGTCCCTTAAATTCGTCCAGCATAAAAGGTCTCCCCAAAGTTACAGAAATTCGTCCCACTTTTTCCTTTATTTAAACTCTGGGAAAATGTCTGACCTGAAGAGTACATGAACAGTCTCCATTAACCTCGTCCACTATGAAAGACCGTATAAATAAATAAATAAATAAATTAATTAATTAAATAAATAAAAGTGCCAGTTAGTACCACGAATATACCAAAAAAAAAAAATTCTTGTTTATCATGGATTTTGTGAATTACGTATAGAGTAGATTTTGGAGGGTGGAAAATTTTCACACACACACACACACACACACACACACACACACACACACACACACACACACACACACACACACACACACACACACACACACACACAACCATTAAATTGTAACATGCCAAGCTGGAGTGATTTTTTTTCTAACTTAAGGTGTTCTAGATTACCATTATTATCTTATCTCAGGTGGGTACAGCCAGGTGAAGTAGAGGTAATGATAGTAGTTAACCTTCTTAAGTACGAGATATGTCCCCTAAGCTGAACTGAATCTTTTTGTGGTGGCGAGAACAGAGTAATAAAGACAACCTACTCCTTTCCTCCTTTATTACAAGGGTTCCGCCAAAGCTGATGTAAATCGAGTATACTCTTTTCACGTTTATCTTGGCCTAAAATAAACAATACTAGAAGCGTCATCCTTCTTTACTACAAGGGCCCCTCCATGGCTGAAATTAAGTCCCCTATACTCTTTTCACACTATCTTGGTCTAAAATTGCCATCTCTCTACCTTGAATACGGAGTTGCAGAAAAGGAATAACGCTAGTCACGAAGAATTGCAGTGAAAAGGAGTGTCATCTTTTGCCACTGAGCTACGTGCAATAAGCTACAGGGGGACGAAAATTTGTCATCGTACTCGAGGGATCAAGAAGAATGTATCTGAGGTTGCCTGGTTATGTGGAAAGCAAGGAGAATGAGAGTTATGCCCTTCACTGATATATATCTGAAGTTATTTAGGGTTGCTTTCAGTATTTGTATCTGTGGTGATGGAAAATAATGGACACCCAGCCTAGAATGACCCATGTTTAGCAGAAATGTAATGTTTTTAGTATATTTATATGTGGCTTAGAATATAAAGGGAATAAATACAACATCTGGACGTCTTGTTGAAATTATACGTATTCTAATTTTCTATAATATATTAAGTACAGATAAATTAGGGCAAACTTGATTACACTATCTAACCAACGTGTGTAAGAAAGGGATTAAGAACTGGAGGGGGGATGTCTTCAGCAGCAAAAAATGAGTAGGAAAGAGAAGACATGTGAATTACGACTGGAAAGGCTACAGAGGCAATACTATGCACTGTACAATCTATAATGAAGAATTCTACACACACACACACACACACACACACACACACACACACACACACACACACACACACAATTATTATAGGCTGTTGTTTTTAGTACCGTATATGTAGTGGTGGTTCGTTTGCAGTTTTTCCTTCACCTTGATAAGATCTTGGATGCGCTTGGGTTTAGTCTCAGAGTAAGTACCACGCAATCAATTATTTTTTATGCTTTTATTTTTTACCTTTTGCTGCCTCATGACTTTTTTTTATTCAGCTTAAGGGGCAGTGAAGGCTGTACCTAACCCCCCAGCTCGAAAAGTCTCTCCTAAGCTGAATGAAATCGTCTGTATAAAGCAAAATAAAACTTAAAAATGCATCATCTGATTCATTTTTTGGTTTAATTCAAGGAAGAAGGAACCAAAGGCCAGAGGGGTGAACGCTGTGCAACGTATTATATATATTTATTTTCTTATTTTGTTTGGGGAAGGGATTAAAATCGTCTGGAAATAAACAGTAAATCAGTAAATTAGATCAGTTGTTTCGGGAGGTAAACACTGTGCAATCTACTTTTTTTTTTCCAAGGGCTGTTTTATTTTTTGGAAACTAACACCATGGAATCTAGTTTTTACTTTATTTTTTTTTACTTTTATTTTCAGGAGCCTGTCACCGTTCAATCCACTTATTTTTTTCTAAGTTTTTGGGGAGCCTGTCACCGTGCAAACTAGTTTTTATTTTTTTTTTCATTTATATTTAAGGGGTTTATTTTTAGGAGGCTAACACCGTGTAATCAGCCTTTCGTTTATTTTTTAAGTTTTGGGGGAGCCTGTCACCGTGCAATCTAGTTTTTTTTTGTTTTTTTTCATTTATTTATAAGGGGTTTTATTTTTAGGAGGCTAACACCTTGTAATCAGCGTTTCTTCCCTTTTTTTTTTTTTTTTTCGATGTTTTTATTTGTTGGGAACCAGTTTAGGGATCAGAGACAGGGGTGTTGTTTGCCGCCTTCACAAATTGGCTCGAATTACCCCCACCTCAATGCAGTCGTGTCGTCAGCCCGTAAAGCGTATTTCGATGAGGGGTCTGTGGCATGCCGTCTGTCCCCGATACCGATCTACAAGTGTATTAACCTTTTCACCGCCTTGGAGGAGTTTAGGTGTTTTTTTTCGCCCTTAATCGATTTTTTTTTTTTCTTATGTTGGTGAGGATCGCTGCTTTGGAGGATCTGAGGTGACTTTTCTTTATTTTTTTTCTTAAGGTGGGGTTCGCTGCTTTAGGGGATTTTTGGTAATTTATTAGAGTTAAATTTAGGCTATTTTTTTTTTTTTTTAGGTGAGGATCGCTGCCATGGAGGATTTTAGGTGTTTTATTCACGATAAATACAGGTTTTATTTTCTTTTAGGTGAGGAAAGTTTAAGCATTTCTAAAATTTATTGGAGATGGCGTGGATGGGTTTAGATTATTATATTCACGTTAAATTCACTTCTTCTTTTTTCCTAATTTAAGTGAGGAATTTTTAAGCTTCCAAAAGTTAATGGAGATCGAATGGACGGTTTTAGATACTGTAATCACGCAAAATCCAGTTTTAATTTTTTTAGGTGAGGAAAATTAAAGTATTATAAAAATGTTAATGGGGATTTTATGGATGATTTTGGGTATTTTGTTCACACTAAATCCACACTTTCTTTTTTTTATTCAGGTGAGGGAAATTAAATAATTCCGATAGTTAATAGGGAAGTTCTGGACCCTTTGACATGTGGAATATCCCTTAGGTAAACCAGTGTTTCGTGTAGTAGCTTGAATAAAACAAACTAAAGAATCCAATGAAAACAAAAGATTTATACCACCCAGCCAGAGAACGTCATTTATATCCCTATTGTCTCCTCTTGTATATGAGAGAGGGGGGTGTGAGCTGGGAGCAGGGCAGTGAAATGGCGGGGGACAGGGCGACATGGAGGCGATTTGTTTGTGGCCACCCCTTACGGGACCAAGGCGTCTGGCAATAGATAGATAGATAGATAGTCTCCTTACATTCACATTCCGCTTCAGAGATTTTTCATAGCGTGTCAGTTAATTTACTCTGGAACTATCTTTCGCATTGTCATTTGGCATTATCCTGACTTAATTTACTTTGGAGTGGGAAGATTTTGCATGTTCTTTCCCTTTGTTTCACTTGTTTGCTTAAAAATGATATAGCCCTCATTGACTTTCAGTTCGAGGTCTTGTGTATGTTAAATAAATCGTGTAAAGGTAGCAAGAAATAATGAAAATATGAATGGACCAGGTAAAAGACCCAGATTGTTAACCTGGCCCTCCTGTTCTAACCCCTTGTGAATGTAGGTGAGACTGGGGTAAATAAATCGAGTAAAGGTGGCGAGAAATAAAGAAAATAAAGACCTCATTGGGTGGAAAAGGTAAAGCCCCCCAGATTACATGTTCCCCTGGTTCTCCCTTTTTACCCCCCTTCTGAATACAGGTGAGGCTGGGGTTATTTATAAAGTTGTACCATCTAGTGTTCGGGATCCAAGGGCGTGCCAGTTTTTGCCCTGAGACTCGTTTCTTTTTCGCAGCATTTAGACTGTCAGGCGCTCATGTTTCCGTCCACTGGTGCTGAATTTTATACCCCCACCCGTCCCGTCCCCCCTCCCACCCAAACCCAGCTCACACGCATTTGCATGTAGGCTACACCAACGCCCCCTCCCTCCCCCCGCCCTCAGGGAGCACACAAGCACACAAGCACGCACGCGCGCGCGCGCGCGCGCGCGCACGCACGCACGCA
>NC_136972.1:25818776-25851276 GCF_032717465.1 Coenobita brevimanus | reverse complement strand
CTTCACTTCAATTGACACATTTCTGTCTATCTATCTATCTATTGCCAGACGCCTCAATCCCGTTTGGGGTGGCCACAAACAAATCGCCTCCAAGTCGCCCTGTCCCCTGCCATTTCACTGCCCTGCTCCCAACTCACATTTTTCTCCTTTTCATATATTAACTGAACTTGCATTAATCTGCAGTGAATAAGAACCGTCTAGCGTTCCTCCCTACCGATTTATTTTGCTTATACACCTAAACAGACTTTTCTCCCGATTTTAAGATACATGAATATTTAGACTATCCACAACCTGGTGATGTTATATACCTGAAGAAAGCTCACGCATGTAAAAAAAAAAAAGAAAAAGAAAGAAAAAAAAGAAGGGGAAGGGTAATTTATCTTAGTGCTTTACAAATTTATTCTTGCCACCTACAGACGATTATATGCAGCTCTATGTGAGATCTTTTAGAGTATGGGGTTATTGAAGGCCACTGGCTATGACTTCCAGCCTTCCAGATGCTGTGTCTCCAGGCATCTCGAAATGAACGGGTCTTGAATTTGGCTATTATTATTATTTATTTTTTTTTTTCATGGAGGGGACAATCTTGCGGGCTTGTGGTCTTTGCTTCCTTCTTCCTTGCATTAAAAAAATCTAACCCAAGCAGTTAGAAAACATAATCCTGTGCTGAATAAAATTGTCTAGACATAGCGAGAATGAAATGAAAAATACCCCATGAAAGTGACAAACCCCGTTGCTGGTCTGGATGCATTTAGGTACCGTATTTTACTCACGCTGACCAGACGATTTTGTTCAGGTGAGGAAATCCAATTAGTCGATGGGATTAGAGACCGTTCAGGCACCACACGAGGTTGAAATAATATGGCAAAAAACGATAATATTGAGGATTGTACCACACGAAATCATAATCATCATCATCATCATCATCATCATCATCATCATCATCATCCGGACCTCTTTTTCCACCCTAGGGCAGGGTGAGCAGTAGCAACGTCCAGACAGCTCTAGTATGCTCAGTCCAATGGGTCACGCTTCCATTTCACTCATCATTCAAGCCCTCGGAATCCTGGCTCTATCTGGTACACCAGAAGCATTATACATGAGACCAGAACTGTATGACACGAAGCTGGAAAAATGACAAAAAACGATAATACTGAGATAATATGACAGAAACGATAAGATAAGGGCCCGTATTGTCGTCGGTTGAGGAAGCTCCCTAACACCTTTTCCTTAGCGATTTATTTTGCTTATTACTCCAAACTGCCCCATTCTTTGTTATGTAAATCCTTCCAATGTCGCCATACTCTGCATAAATAATTTACAAAAGATTATCAACAAGCCATATCGTAAAATAAATCACTAAGAAAAAGGTGTTAGGGAGCTTCCTTAACCGACCAGAATATGACACGAAGCAGAAATAATATAACAAAAACCGATAATACTGAGATAACGCCTGTACCACACGAAATACTAATAAGGACAAAAAACATATTAATAAGATAAGACTAATCCCTCCTAATCCGCGCCAGGGCGAGTGAAATATTACAGGAGAAGAGATGGTGGTGATAGGTCGTGATACAGAGCTTTGTACTCGCGGACCTGGAAGACTCCCTATGATAGTACCGCTTCCTAGTTCTGTATTTGGCAGGTTAGGGTTCAAGGGCGTCTCTTTGTATATTAGTCTTGCTGTCTCTTGGTGGCTTGATTCGAGGTGGTGTGGTGGTGGTGTGGTGGAGGTGTTGGTGGTGGTGGTGATGGTGGTGGTGGTGGTGGTGGAAATGATCTTGGTGGTGGTGATGAGGGTGGTAGTGATGGTAATGGTTAGCTTGATGAAAATTATGGTGGTGGTGATTGTGGTTATGATGATGGTGAAAGTAGAGATGCTGATAAAAAATAATGGTGATGCTGGTAGTGATATTGATTGGATGATGATAGTGATGATAGTGATGATGATGATAATAATGGTGGTGAAAGTGGTGATGCTAATGAACAATATAAATAAACCACACATCATGAAGGACGCTCAGAATCGAGGTCGCAGAGGAACACTGATGAATAAGTAGACAGAAATAATTAACACTGACCAGCAGGGAACTAACTCCTTTAATTAAGTGATCCAGTTAATGACAGAAGAAGTTAATCTATATAGTTTACCTGTAAAATTAGGCCTAGGATGCTTCAGATTTTAATTTAGTTTCCATCTGCATAATTCATTTTATGTCTGTTTGTCTTTCAGTATCTGTCTATCCATGTATCTATAGTTTGTCTGTCGGTCTGTCTATCTGTCTGTCTCTATCTATCTATCTATCTACCCCAGTGTATCTATCACCTGCAAGACGTCCATCTGTTAATTAGCTGACCCAGTTGGAGAATCGAACATGTCTAATTAACTTATAAAATAATGGCTTAGGTAATTCATTTTTTTTTTCTCACTCTTGTCCAGGTGTTTACAGTATTTCTCGTCTCCTGTAACACCTCGGTTTTTTTTTTTTTTTTTTTTTTTTTTTTAACGCAGCGACCATATATTATATATATATATATATATATATATATATATATATATATATATATATATATATATATATATATATATATATATATATATTTTATAAATAACAGAACGGAGGAAGGAAAAACAAATGGGTAAAAGAAAATAATCCATACGCCAGATTACTGGTGTCCTCTGTTCATAAAATATCTGTAACAGTTAGACTTGAACAGCTGTGGGTTGAAATTTGGAGGAAAACAACTCTGGGGAAGCGAGTTCCAGAGCGATGCAGTTCGGGGAATGAAAGAATTCTGATAGGCAAAAGTTCTGCAATATGGTTGAGTGACATTCCAGTCATGAGCGCTACCAGATGCCCGTGTAGCACGAGGGAAGGCATGGAGAGGTGGCACCATGGACGCAACTTCGTCTGAGCATTTGCCAAAAAAATATCTGTAAAATAATGCAAGGGAGGCAACATTCCTTCTTACTTGCAGGGGAGGTACTTTGTATGTAATGGCAGGGTTGTTAATGATTCTAACGGCTTTATTCTGAATTTTGTCTAGTTGTCTTAATGCAACCTCTCCACAACCATTCCACAAGGGTGAGCAATATTCAAGCTGAGAGCACACATGACTCTTATAAATTATAGCTAACTGCTCATCGGCGAAGAAGTTACGGACTCTGTACAATAATCCAAGTTTCTTTGAGGCGGTTTTAGCAAGTGATCTGACATGAGAGGTCCAGCTGAGGGCACTGTTAAGTGAGACATCAAGAATTTCAATACTTTTGGAGATGGGAATATTAGTAGCACTGAAGGTAATGTACGAATCTGGCAATATCTGTCTATTAGTAAACTGTTGTATATATTTAGTTTTACTAGCATTAAAAGAGACAAGGTTGTTTTGTCCCCATTCACTGATTGTAGATAGATCTTGATTTATGGAGATGGCTGTACTGAGTTGAAAGGTAGAGATATTAGACTTTGTAAATGGATGTCTGAGTGTGAATGAACTATGTAGTGTTGAGTCATCTGCGTATGAGTGAATGGGATTGTGAGTGACAGATAAGAGATCATTAATATGAACCAGAAATAGGGTTGGCGCCAGAACTGATCCCTGCGGCACTCCGGCGTTAATTGAGTGGAAATTCGAATATACATCATCTACTTTTACTCTTATTTTCCTGTCACTAAGATAAGAAATCAAAGGAACAAAAGACGTTAGTCCATAGCAAGGGAGTTTGGATAGCAGGGACGGTGCCATACTCTGTCGAAAGCTTTAGAGATATCAAGAGCTACTGCATGAGTTTCTCCAAAAAGATCAATTGATTGATGGATGGTATGAGTTAAGAGATTGAGTATGTCAATGGTGGATCTTTCGTGGCGAAAACCGTATTGTCTGTCACTAATTAAGTTGTTGGATTCAAGATGTTTAACAATATGCTTATTAATTAAAGTTTCAAATACCTTACCAAGAGAAGATGTGACAGCTATTGGTCTGTAATTGGAGGGGTCAGACGAACTTCCTTTCTTCGGAACTGGGTGGATATTGGCTTCTTTCCATGAATTTGGAAATAAAGAAGTACGTATGCATAGTCTGAATAATTTAGCTAGGACAGAGGCAAGTTCAGGGGAACACTTTTTCAAAACAATTGGCGGAATTCCATCTGGACCTGGAGTTTTGTTAGTAGGTAAATTGTCTAGGATGGATTTTACGTATCTTGTCTGTATTTAAGTGGGGCAATTTTGGGAGAATCAAGTTCCAGTACTGAGACATTCTGGATGGTATCATCTATGGTAGAGTTTCTTGCAAAGGTACTAGCAAAGATATCTGCTTTCCCACGTGGGTCATTTGTAATAATGCCATCTGAAGATTTTAGTGGGGGAATGGAAGATGACTTGTTAAAGTTATTATTGAAAGAATTAAGAGTTGACCAGAATATTCTATTGTCATTAGGGTTGTTAAGTAGTTTTGATGCTTGCTTTTGAAGAAAGTTTGATTTAGATAGATTTAATACAGCTTTTGCATGATTTCTAGCAATTTTAAATTGGGAGAGTGATTCAGATGTTTTTTATTTTACGTAAGAGTTATATGCTAATGACTTTTGGGCTGTTGCTCTGGCACAATTGCCGTCAAACCATTTTGGAGAGTTTGATCTTTTAGTGAATTGTTGACTTGGTATGAATAAATCCATACCAGCTAGTATTAAGTCGCAAATGTGGGACTGGGTAGAATTGGGATCACTAGAGAAGAAAGACTGCCATGGAACATCAGCAAGATAATTTCTAAATCCATCCCAGTCTGCCCTGTCAAAGTGCTATCGGGTCACCCTGACAGGTTCAGAATGGGGAGGTGTAGGAGGGTTAACTAATGAGGCTTTGATGAGATTGTGGTCAGAGGATCCAAGTGGTGACAGTACCTCTATCCTGTATTGATCTGGATTATTTGTCAAGAATAAATCCAAGAGATGGGCATTATGGTCAGGATTATCAGGTATTCTGGTTGGTTGCTTTACCAACTGGGTAAGATTAAACGATTCCTCAAACAGCTCGCATTCTAGACCAGCGTCGTCAGTCCGGGCAGAATGCAATAACCATTCAACATTGTGTATGTTAAAATCACCCAAAATGGTAATTTCATTGCCAAGGGCAAGGGCAAGGTAACTCAACTGAGTGGATATGGAATCAAATACACTGGGTTCCGAAGAAGCACTGGGGGAACGATAAACTACACAGATATATTTGGTAATGTTTTGGCAATTTAATTTATATAATGAGTAATCAAAACTGGATGAAGTGAAGTTTAAAATAGTGTCAACTGCATATTGGGATTTGATATAACAACAGGTGCCGCCCTTGTTTCGAAAGTTTGTAAGGAAATGGTAACCGGGAAAACAAAATGGAGATATATCGGTAGAGGGTGAGATTTGTGGTTCTGTGAGGAAAAGGGCCAAAGGGGATATGGACTGAAGGAAAAAATGAACCGAGTTTAAATTTGTGGTAAGGCCGCGTAAAAAATGTGTGTGTGTGTGTGTGTGTGTGTGTGTGTGTGTGTGTGTGTGTGTGTGTGTGTGTGTGTGTGTGTGTGTGTGTGTGTGTGTGCGATGTAATGTATGTATGTATGTTTTATTATTACGAAATTAACGTGCATACTAATCTCACCTTTTCTTTCCCACAGGTAAGTCTGCTCTCCAGGTGTGTTGAATTCGTGTGATGGTGAGTACTGCGTATGACGATTACAAGGCCTCCCCTCACTGTGTATATCTATTTCTGTCTATGTATCTGTCTAGCCATCTGTCTGTCTGTCTGTGCCTGTCTGCCTAATGCTATCTCTAATTCCTCCTCTCATCTCATGTCTTCATTCCCCCTCTCCATTTGTATCATTGAATATCTATAACTGTCTGTCTGTCTATCATGGTTTCACTTGCCTTCTGCTCTTCCCGTTTCTTCCTCTCTCTCTCTCTCTCTCTCTCTCTCTCTCTCTCATATTAAAGCCTGGGATTATTTGGAGGCAGTGAAGCATCCAGAAGCCGTTTTCTTTGAGCTGGGTTTATGGGGGTTCTTTTTTGTTTTGTGGAAGCTTCTGTGGTTAGTGAGAAAGAATTACCCGGTATCTTGGTGTCTGAGGAGTAGGGGATTATTATTCGCTCTCTCTCTCTCTCTCTCTCTCTTTCTTGATCTTTCCCCTACCATTTCCTCATTTACTCCTCCCTCTATATCCCACTCTCTCGTTTATATATGTCTGTCTATCTATCTATATCTATCTGTCTATCAATCTGTTTTTCTGTCTATCTGTCTATGATATGTATGTATATTTTATTTATTTATGTACATATTCGCACATCCAAATCTACTCTACACATCATACTTATTTCTCCTTTACCTCAGCCCTCACCCTCAGATTTTCTTCTTGTCTTCTTTTTCCTGTCTTCCCCGCCTTCCCTGCTTCGTTCTCGCGTATTTGAGAAAAGAATTGCAAGACCAGTGATCAGTGTAAATATATTACCAGGTGATTAAGACTCCACCACCTGTTTGCCAATTAACCTGCCTTGCTGTTGTTAAAAGGTGATTAATTTTACTCACCCACCTGTGTGATCATTATTAAGTAGGCTTTGTTTTGGCGAAATTGGCGTGGTGTTGATATTACCTTCATTTTCCGTCTTGTTTTTTGTCCTCTTAATTATCAAGTGGCGTTCATTTTGGCGAAATTGGCGTTGTGTTGGTGCTGCCTTCATTTTCCCTCCGTTTCTGTTCATTATTAAGTTGCATTCATTTTGGCGAAATTGGCGTTGTGTTGATGCTGCTGTCATTTTGCGTCTTTTTGTGTTCATTATTAAATAGGGGTCGTTTTGGCGAATTTGGCGTTGTGTTGATGTTACCTAAATTTCCGTCATTTTCTGTCCATTATTAAGTAGCCTTCCTTTTGGCGTTGTGTTGATGTGACGTTAATTTTCCATCATTTTCTGTCCGAATTAAGTTGCGTTCGATTTGGCGTTTTGTCCTCCTCCCCGTCTCTGTCTCTCTCTCTCTCTCTCTCTCTCTCTCTCACACACACACACACACACACACGATCCAGTCCACATTTCCGTCAAGTGCCATGGTAGGTTTTAAGACCAATTATTATTATTATTATTATTATTATTATTATTATTATGCTTTTCTGCCTTCACCTAGAGCCTCGCTATCGATAATTTTCAAGTTCTTTTTTTTTCCCTCTTGTACTTTCACATTGCAGTCTATCAAACTTAGCCCTGAGGTCTAAATCCACACCACGTCCCCGTCCCCGCCACAATGTGCTTGATTAACGTGTTGATTTGGTCTGTTCGTCACGGCTTTCTGTTGGCGAGTGGCGCAGTGTCGGCTTAGGTTGATATTCTCGTCCCTAGCACCTTACCCTTAGTGATTTATTTTCGAGACTCCACTAATATCCTCTTTTTCCTTCTTATATCTTTTTTTTTTTTTTTTTTTAAGGCTTTGGTATTCTTCCTAGCACCTCATCCTTAGCGATTTAGTTTCCAGACTACCCATTATTATTCTCGTTTTTGCTTCTTGTATCTTTTTATTATCGACCTAGA
The DNA here is from genome assembly GCF_032717465.1 of Coenobita brevimanus. NCBI lineage: Eukaryota > Metazoa > Arthropoda > Malacostraca > Decapoda > Coenobitidae > Coenobita > Coenobita brevimanus. The sequence goes on along the minus strand of NC_136972.1, from coordinate 25,843,715 downwards.
TTGCATGAATAGCACACAAGAATATAGTAACGGAGGAGAATCAGAAATAATCGGTAAGGAACAGGTGTTAGTCAGCTTCCTAACCACACGAACGAGAGGTCTGGATGGTCTATCTTTAACCCCAATCTACCTGGTTCATCTTATATTCTACCCCAATCTACCCGGTTCATCTTATATTCTACCCCAATCTACCTGGTTCATCTTATATTCTACCCCAATCTACCCGGTTCATCTTATAGTCTACCTGGTTCATCTCTATTCTACTCCAATCTACCTGGTTCATCTTATAGTCTACCTGGTTCATCTCTTTTCTACTCCAATCTACCTGGTTCATCTTATAGTCTACCTGGTTCATCTTATATTCCACCCCAATCTACCTGGTTCATCTTATATTCTACCCCAATCTACCTGGTTCATCTTATATTCTACCCCATCTACCTGGTCCATCTTATATTCCACCCAATCTACCTGGTTCATCTTATATTCCACCCCAATCTACCTGGTTCATCTTATATTCCACCCAATCTACCTGGTCCATCTTATATTCCACCCCAATCTACCTGGTTCATCTTATATTCCACCCAATCTACCTGGTTCATCTTATATTCCACCCCAATCTACCTGGTTCATCTTATATTCCACCCAATCTACCTGGTTCATCTTATATTCCACCCCAATCTACCTGGTTCATCTTATATTCCACCCAATCTACCTGGTTCATCTTATATTCCACCCCAATCTACCTGGTTCATCTTATATTCCACCCCAATCTACCTGCTTCATCTCATTTCCTACTAAGATGGACGCTTTCTGCTCGACTTATATAGTTTTTTCACCATTTCTTGGCCCAGATTCTAGTCCTTTTGCAGCTTATTTCACGTATCTCAGTGGCAGAAAAATACTACGTCTCTACTGTACATCCCTTCCATAGCACTTCTTCGTGACTAGCATTAGAATGGATGCCGGCCACCTCATTACTATACTCGTTTCACCTTCACTTGGCCCAGATTTTCGTCCCTTTGTCGCTTATTTTACGTCTTTTGAGAGTAAAAAATCTGAAGTTAGATGTCCAAAGTTACTGAAGTGTCTAGAAATGTGAAGGTTATGGCATTCATTTTACTTACCTGTCTCTTATCATTATCATAGTTTGTACTCACACGTCGACCTTATATTCTTGCGAGCGCTGGCCATCATCATCATCATCTATCAGTCATCAGGCATCAACATCATCCATCAGTCATCATCATCATCATCATCATAATCCATCAATCATCAATTATCATCAATATCGTCATCCATCAGTCATCATCATCATCATCATCATCAGTCATCATCATCATCATCATATATTCTAGATGGAAGAGGTCAGAAATATGATCAGGTAAAGTGGGAGAAATTTCCATGAAAAGAGTAAAATAAACAGTACATCCATTGAATCATGAATCGTGTTAATTACTCTAATGATCGAACGTCATCATCATCATCAGTATCATCATCGTCAACAAATGTTATAAAAAATCTGTAAATGAGCTAAGAAATCGTTAATTATATATCTTAAGTTATATATGCAGGAGAACCTATAATATCACCCATCAGCTTCCTCTTAAAGGTGTCGATTATAGCACCTGTTTAATTTTATCGATATTAAAATTGTCTCATCGCTGTCATTAAGACCAATTAGGCAATGATAAATTCTAAGCTAAAAAACGCCAGGAAGCCATCTAAGAGGTAATTAACAAGACTAATAACACAGGTCCCTTTGATGTTAATTACCTGCATATACCACCTTCAGAAGCAATTAATTACAGGCCCCAATCAAGGTGACAGGTGTAACCCTCACCTGTGCCCACCCTTTCTCATATTCACCATCAGATTAATAACCCCTAATTGTCTCTATGTAATTAGATGGGGCGGTAATCAGGTGTATTTGTTTTAATGCCAGAGTTTAAAAAAGTAAAAATTCTCCTTGGAGTTGAAGATCAGCTGTTGACCTATTGAGGGATGCTGAAGGACACGTGGATAGGTGGTGTGGTGGTGGTGGTGGTGGTGGTGGTGGTGGTGATGGTGGTGGTGGTGGTGGTGATGGTGATGGTGGTGGTGGTGGTGGTGGTAACGACGATGATGGTGGTGTGCTTTCGTCAATAGAGCAAAGGAGACCAAACATGATGTCGATAATAATGATGATGATGATGATGGTGTACTTTTGTCAATAGAACAAAGGAGGCTAAACATGATGATGATGATGATGGTGTACTTTTGTCAATAGAACAAAGGAGGCTAAACATGATGATGATGATGATGACGATGATGATGGTGGTGTACTTTCAGCAGAGCAAAGGAGACTAAACATCATGATGATAATGATGATGATGATGATGATGATGATGATGATGATGATAATGACGACGACGACAACGATTGATGATGGTGATGCTCATTTTAGACGACAAAGAAGACTAAATTATCAGCAAATATAACACAAATCAGGAATATTCAAAGCCATGTCTCAGATTATACATGACTTATTCCTGTATATGGCAAAGCAACCCGTATTATCAGAAATTATGAAACAAATCAGTGGCATCACGAAAATAATTATTCCTTATTACTAAATAGAACAAAACAAATCAGACGACCAGTATAGAAAAAATCAGTATAAAAAAAAAAAACGTTTAAGTGTCAGATCAGTATTGAAAAAAATGTATCAAGAAAACGTTTAATTAAGAGTTAGATCAGTAGAGAAAAAATTGATCTCAGGAAAACGTTTGTCATATCAGTAGAGAAAAAATATATCAATAAAACGTTCATCAAGTGTCAGAATAATACATACTTTTTTTCTAACTAAAGCAAAGCAAACTGAGTGATCAACAGAGGTCATATAAATCAATAACATTACTAAAACACCCAGCCAATCTTCAGAAATTACAGGACTGCATACAAGATGATAAAATTTTGTAACAGATTTCATTTCCATCGAAGAAGACAAGCAGTGCAGTATTAAGAATCACCCCCATAAACGTAGCATGGTGTAGCCTGTAAAATTAATATAGCAAGGTGTAACAAGAGCCAGCCCAAGAAGCAGGCATTAAGTTCAACCTATCTAGCCATAAGGTTATTGAGTCCATGAACAAGCTTTCATATCTAACAACACATGGGCTTGAAATCAGTGGTCCTCACATTGTAAAGTCAGAATCAATTTTTTACTTCTTTTTTTAACCTGCTATCGTCTGTCTGCGAATTACCTATCATTTTACTTCTGCCAATGTGAAACGAATTTATAATCCTTGAGTAAAATCTAGGGTATTAAACATGTTAAAAATTATTCTGATTACGTTATGGTCGAAAATAAAAAGCAATGTATTTTAGTACTGCCTGCGACGGACGATTTCTTTCAGCTGATGGAAGCATTGCAGCAAAAGGGTTAATATGACGTCTGTATGTCTGTGTAACCAGTAATGCCCTGTATACTATTTCTGTGAGAGGCATTACAATCGTTATTTATTAACATCCTCGCCTTCCACGATACATTATCTTCTTTCATGTACATCTTTCCATTTTTTCCTTCATCTTCTTGGTCTGTCTCTACCAGCCAACTCACTCTCTTACTCTTTCATGCAGTCCCCCAACACACCTTTTATGTAGCCCCCGCCCCCACACACCTCCACACACACTTTTCATGACGTCTCCTCGCTGCCCTCCCTACCACCACCACCCACACCCACATACATACATCTTTCTTGGTCTTCCTCTTTTTTTCAGCCTTAATCTGATATTCTGTATTGCTTCGCCTCGTTTTCATGCTGTGCCTCTTCACACACATATCCCACATTCCCTCCTTTGATCCCCACCTTATTCCTGATCAGCCTCTTCCTAATATCTCCTTTTCCCTTCCTTGTTGCTTCATCTCTTCTTCCAGTCACTTCCTTCATGTACCCTCCTAGCCTGTCTCTCCTGGTCAACCTCTTCCAGATACCTCCTTTTCCCTCCTCATTCCTCCATCACCTCTTCCAGTCACCCTCTCATGTACCCTACCAGCTTGCCTCTCCTGGTCAACCTCTTCCTCATATCTCCTCTTTCCTCCCTTGTTCCTCCATCTCCTCTTCTAATCACCCATTCATGTACCCTCCTAGCTCCTCTCTCTCCTCTTCTCTGATAATTAGATCCTATTATGAGAACCCCCTGTTAATTAAAGAGTACCCTGTGACTTTCTAGACCAAGCCTGCTGTTCCTCTAGATTACAAGTACTAGGAAGAACTTAAGCCAGTCAAACCACTTTTTTTATATTGGAAACTATGAACAGACGGTTTTACTGGTAGGAGAGAGGGCAGGCTGAGAGCGAAGGAGAGGGTGATAAAGAGGCGTGTTATCTGTGGCCACCCCTTCCATGATTAAGACATCAGGCTACAGATAGGGAAGAGAGAGAGAGAGAGAGAGAGAGAGAGAGAGAGAGAGACAGACAGACAGAGAGAGAGAGAGAGAGAGAGAGAGACAGACAGACAGACAGACAGACAGACAGAGAGAGACAGAGACAGACAGACAGACAGAGACAGAGACAAACAGCCAGACAGAGAGACAGAAGGTAATGAATATAGATGCATGCTTGTACAAAAGGAATAAGAACAGTTGATATGTTAAGCATTGACTGATGTGAGGAGAGAGAGAGAGAGAGAGAGAGAGAGAGAGAGAGAGAGAGAGAGAGAGAGAGAGAGAGAGAGAGAGAGAGAGAGAGAGAGAGAGAGAGAGAGAGAATTAATGAATATAGATGGGTACACGTACACAAGGAGAAGGAGAACAATATATCAGGGAATGATTGATGATAGAGAGGAATGGTTTGAGAGAGAGAGAGAGAGAGAGAGAGAGAGAGAGAGCGAGCAAAAAAGTGTTCCGTTTGTGGAGTCACCTGTTATAAATAAGTACAGATGTGGCTGTGAGGCTTCCCTGACCCCGCCTGCATTAACCCTACACTACCTGCCTAGCCCTATATGACTTGCCTAGACCTATATACGACCTGCCTAGCCCTATATACGACTTGCCTAGCCCTATACGACTTACCTAGCCCCATATAACGTGCCTTACCGTGTACTGCGCGTCTCATTCTTCATTATATTTCATTCTCCTTTCTCTCTCTTTAATCCTACCTGCCTGGCTTTCCTTCCTCACCCTATATATCTTGCCTCCATTTACTGCCTGGCTCACACTACGCTGCCTACCTCTTCCTGTGCCACCTGCCTTACCCAGTGCTACCTATATATGCTTCCTATGTCACCTTGTGCCACCAGTCTCATTCCCATACTCCATGCCTTATTCTGTTCTACCTCTAAATTCTACCTGCCTTGCCTTACACTACCTGCCTCTCTCTCTCTCTCTCTCTCTCTCTCTCTCTCTCACACACACACACACACACACACACACACACACACACACACACACACACACACACACACACACACACACACACACACACACACACACACACACACACACACACACACACACACACCGTCCATTTTTTACATATTTGGTAACTGACAAGGTAAGCCCCCATTCATTCATCCAGGCTAGGGCACGCAACCATCACATGCCGATCCAGGTTCCTGTTTCAGTTTCAGGTGAGAACAGGTGGGGTAAAGGTAGTGTGTTTAAATACCTCTTTGACTGGGCCGGGAATCGAACCGGGAACCTTTTAGTAGTGGGTCGAATATGCTTACGATTACACCAATGATATAGTCTTTAAAGTTGACCTGATCAAATGTCATATTCTATTTGTCTCTTTCTATAGCCAGACGCCTTAATCCCGCAAGGAGTGGCCACAAACAGATCGCCTCCATGTAGCCCTGACCTCCCCCCCCCCTTAGCTTCCTGTCTCATATACCTCTCCTCTCTCGCCACCATCTCATCCTCGATCACCCCCCTCCCTCTCCCCCTTCTACCTCACTCACATACACTCCTCGTTAGTCTTTCGCTCTCCATCCCCTCCACATGGCCAAACCACCTTAGAGTATTTCTAACGCTTGCTATCACATCCAGATCCACGGCACAACTCTCTTTCACTTCATAATAAGGATGATAAATAAATGAGTGACCTGTTTCTTATAACACACAGAAACCCATCGTCTTTTTTATGCATTAAGTGTTTGGGAGAATTACGTAACATCTTTTCCTTAGCGATTTATTCTTCACCTTAGCACTCAGTATCTGAGGTTGAAATGTCGATACTGAAGGCAGGTAAATAACACACGAAAATGTTCCGGTGTTATATACAAAATGAATCGCCAAGGAAGTGGTGTTACGAAGCCTCCCGTACCACCCAGCATGCGTCTTAAGTCAAACCAAGCGTAATTTGTCTATATAAGGCTGGCCATCATCTCAGCTACGAATTAAAACTGTCGATGGAGTAAAAAAAGTATAAGAACTTGTTTGGGAGAGGCGGAGATCAACTTGAGTGATTCACCTCCACACGTCCACACCAAAACAACACAACTTCTTTTGGCTGGATTGTCTTTATTGTTTTGTTTTGTTTTCACTTCTTTTTGCTGGCTTGTCATTATTTTTATTTATTTATTTTTTCCTGAATTGTGATGCTGTGTTTGACGAATATATAGGGGGAAAATCGATTCATTTGAAACACACACACACACACACACACACACACACACACACACACACACACACACACACACACACACACACACACACACACACACACACACACACACACACACACACACACACACACACACACACACACACACACACACACACACACACACACACACACACACACACACACACACACACACACACACACACACACACACACACACACACACACACACACACACACACACACACACACACACACACACACACACACACACACACACACACACACACACACACACACACACACACACACACACACACACACACACACACACACACACACACACACACACACACACACACACACACACACACACACACACACACACACACACACACACACACACACACACACACACACACACACACACACACACACACACACACACACACACACACACACACACACACACACACACACACACACACACACACACACACACACACACACACACACACACACACACACACACACACACACACACACACACACACACACACACACACACACACACACACACACACACACACACACACACACACACACACACACACACACACACACACACACACACACACACACACACACACACACACACACACACACACACACACACACACACACACACACACACACACACACACACACACACACACACCCCCACACACACACACACACACACACACACACACACACACACACACACACACACACACACACACACACACACACACACACACACACACACACACACACACACACACACACACACACCAGTAGAGATAGGAAGATAGGGTTTTCTGTGCCTATCGCTAGTTGTAAATTTCCTTTGGAGGGAATGGGGGAAATTGACTATTGGATAGAGAAGTAAAGGAATTGAAAGGAAGAGTGATAGGATAGGGGAGGGTTGGATTGAATTACAATTGACAGTAAATAGAATAGGGAAGGTCTGGGTTTAGGGGTAGAATGAAGGTTGGTTGGGTAGGATGGGACATGTGGACAGGAATATAATTGTGGACACCGTAGGATGGAAGTGATTTAGGAAGGAAGCCTTGAGAGAGAGAGAGAGAGAGAGAGAGAAACGGCAAATTAAGCTAGACAAAGATAGAACAGGAAAAACGTAAACAGAGAATATAGCAAACCAAAAGAGAAAGAAAGAGAGGACAAGAAAACCGAGGATGGGAAAAATGTAAGTAAATAGATAAATAAATAAATAAATAAATAAAATAAGTGAGGCAGAAAGGACCTGAGGACGAGAATATGCTGTGGAGAAGACGTCAGTGCAAAAGATGAAAGAAAATGAATGAAAAAGGGAAAAAAAAAAAGGAAAAGAAAAAGAAGAAAGCAAGGCAGGGTAGGGGAAAAAGGGGCAAGAGAATCGAGTAAGACAGGATGGAGAGGGAGAATGGAAGCGTGTTCGAGAAAATAGGTCAGAGCAAGGCAGGGTAGGAAGAGATAAGAGTAGAGGAAGACGGAGGAGGGAGGGAGAGAGAGAGGGGGGAGGGAGAATGGAGGAGAAAGAGAGGGGGGGGGAATGGAGGAGAGTGTGTGAGAAGAGGATGAAAGCAACATAAGATGGGGGAGGAGAGCTAATAGAGGAAGACTGAAAAGGAGAGCAAAATACATTAAGATATGGAGGAAGAGACAAAACAATAGAACAAGATGGGGTATGGAATAAGAGAAAGGAATAGATAAGTGGAAATAAGTGAATAGGAGACAGGGCAGGGAAGAAGAAACAAGAATAGAGGAAGACTTAAGGACAGGGAAGAACTGATAGGAATGTAGGAAGATTGAAGAGGGAGAGGGGAACTAGCTCAGAGGCAGAGTAAGGAAGATAAGAGAACGGAGTAAGACAGAGGAGGGAGGGGGGAATGGAGGAAGAGAGAAAGTAAAGTAAGATACTACAAGATAGAGTGGGGATGAGACAAGAAGAGTGGAAGACCGAAGAGGGAGAGGAAACGAGGATACAAGTCAGAGGAAGACAGGGCAGGAAGAGATAAGAGAAGTGAGCGAGACAGAGGAGGGAGAGAGGGAATTGAGGAAGTGAGAAAGGGAAATAGGTTAATGCAAAGATAGGACAAGGAACAACAGACAGGAATGCAGGAAGACAGAAGAGGGAGAGGAGATGAAGAAATAGGGCAGAGGAAGACAGAGTAGGAACAGATAAGAGAACTGGACAAGACAGAGGAGGGGGAGGGAGAAAGGATGAGAGGGCGAGAAACAGGTGAAAGCAACATACAGTAGAGTAGGCGAGATGAGACGAAAGGAAAGAAAATATGCCAGCGTAAGAGAAGGTGTGGAGGAACAAGAGAGAGTAAAGCAAAATGAGTGTGGAAATGGGGAAGCGAGGAGAGAAGGAGAAAATAATTATGAATATTATGGTATGTCGAAGAAAACAAGAATATAAAAGCGGTAAAGAAGGGGGCTTAGTAAGAGAAACTAGGGCAGGGCAAGAGAGACAAAACAGAGGGAAGTTAAGTGAATAAGTAAGAGACATGTAGAAGATGTGGAGGAGGAAAAGGGGGATGGTAAGAGACTGAGGCAAACTTAGAGCAATGGAGGACTAAGAAGGAAAGAGGAAAACAAGGAAGAGAAAGTAAATAAAGCAGGACTAGGTAGGACAAGGGAAAAGCAGTGATAAAGTGAATCAATGACAGGGCAGCACAATGACAGGAATAGCGAGAAGCCAAGATGAAGATAATTCAGAACAAAGCGTTGCAAGAGAAGAAATTAAAACAAAGAGGGGTGTGGAGGGGTACAAAAACAGAGATGATGTAAACATAGGGCAGGGCAGGGCACGTTGGACAGGACAAGGCAGGTCTGGGTTTGGAGAATGGCAAAGATAGGGCAGAGCATGACCAGACTGCTTGATGGAGAGGGGCAGATCTGGTGTGAAAATGGGTCAGGTCAGAGCAGGGTAGGGTAGGATAGAGCAGTGAAATGGAGTCTTGACAGAGAAGAGAGTGAGAGAGTACGGTGGAGATGAAATAAGAGTAAGACACAGGAGAAGACAAGACATGGCAAAGCTAAAATGAGAAGAGGGGGGAGGCTGAAGAGGGCAGGGCAGGGAACGACAGGAACGAGAATAATAATATATCATTAGAACCGAGACAGGGCAGAGCAGAGCAGGAGGAGAGGTACTAGTAGCGATGACGTGAGAACAGGACGGAACTGGGCAAGGCAGGCAGGACAAGACAAGGAAATTAGTCAGGAGGAAGGCAAGGTTAGGCAGAGCAGAGCAAGGGTGGTGGGGAGAATGGCACAAGAGGACAGGATAGGTCAGGAGGAGGGTGAGAGAATATTAAGAGACCGTAGGACAGGGAGGGACAGGGCAGGGTTAGGTAGGACAGGGAAGGAATGAGGAAAATAACATGAGGAATGATGAGGGAAGAGCAAAGCATGGTAGGGCTGGAGGAGAGTTGCTGGCAGTGGTGAGGTGAGAATAGGTGAAATAAGGATAGGATAAGACAGATGGGGATGAATGATGCAGACAATATGAGGATGTAGTAGAAGGGCAGGACAGGGTGTTGCAAGGCAGGGACCACAGGAAGGAGAAACATATTGATCAGCGTAGAAGAATGATACAGGTGACATGTAGAGGTGTGTGGCATGTAGTACCATGTGCCTCAGAAAATGGACTGTCAGCATTTATGTCAAAAGTGGAAAAAAAAAAAAAAGGCAAAAGAGTAGAGTAGGGCAGAGCAGACACAGCAGAACAGGAAAGGAGATATGGGTAGTGCTGACGTAAAAGAATGATAAAAGAGCAGAGTAGGGCAGAGCAGACAGAGCAGAACAGGGCAGAACAGGGGAAGAAATATGAGTAGTGATGACGTGATAGCAGGACATAACAGGGCAATAGACAAGAGGCGCTCCACTCACCCCTTGATGAAGTTCAGTGGTCTAGGTGTAACCCGGGGAGATGACCCTTGACCTGATCTTTGTTGTTGTATGACGGAGCTGACCCCCTGACCCGGCCCATGCCCTAAACAACTTTCATTTTCCTCTCGTCTGACCTTTAAACGGCACTTCGAGTTCAGAGTCACACCTCCCGAAATGATGCAGTCACCGCCTTGTGCCTGGACGAAAATGGCTTCTGGTCTGGCTTTATTTATTTATTTTTTCAGCTTTTATATCTTTCAAACCTATGAGGATTATTCTGCTATCTGTTTTTTTTTTACTCTGTTATATATTTGACTGTTATTTGTAAAGTTCTTATTTTTTTTATCAACCTTTATATCTTTTAAAGCCATATGGTGATTATTAAGCTGTCTATTTTTTTCTGTTTTTACTCTATTGTACATTTGACTGTTATTTGTAAAGTTCCTATATTTTTCAGCTTATATATCTTTTAAAGCCACACGCGGAGTATTCTGATTTATTTTCACTCGTGCATTTGACATTTTTCATCGCATGTGACAGAAGGTGGATTATTTTTTTTTTTATGGGGGCTTTTTTCATCATTGTTCTTACTTTCATGTATTTTTGTATCTTTAATGCCATACAAGTTTATTCTGCCCTTTTTTTCTCTCTTACTCTGCTATGCTACGTTTTGTTTATTTTTTATCGCACGTGATCGAAAAATGGCTTCTGGGAGGGTTGTGTCACCAGTGTCGTTTTCATGTTTATTTTATGCAATGGGGGATTTGTGTGTGTGTGTGTGTGTGTGTGTGTGTGTGTGTGTGTGTGTGTGTGTGTGTGTGTGTGTGTGTGTTTGTTATGTACCTTTACTTTTTAATGCTTACTTAATTTTTTGGTGTTTTTTTAATTATTTTCATCTTCAGTGTTCGTGTATATATTATCCTTAAACACCATGATTAGGCTAGTTTGCTATAATGACCTTTTTCTGTGCAAGGAAGAAGGAACCAAAGGCCGGAAGCCAAGAATATCGTTCCCTCCAAGAAAAAACAAAAGCAAGAGAGCCAAATTCAAAATGCCATCTATTTTCTCATATAATTGGCTTGATAGAGTTCTTGGGAGGATGTTTGTCTTTGGTTTTTATTTTTTGAAGTGTTATATCAGGAAAATTTTACTATTGAGGACCTGTTTTGTCTATGATTCTGCACACGTAATACCGACACTGTTCAAGAATTAACCACGTTTTAGCCGCTTATTTATATTTCTTAGTATTTTTATTATTATTATTATTATTGTTATTATTATCATTATTATTATTAATATTATTAATGGAAGTAGTAGTAGTGGCATTGTATCAGTTATTATTATTTATTTATTTATTTATTTATTATTATTATTATTATTATTATTATTATTATTATTATTGTCATTATTATTATTATTATTATTATTAAACACCAATCAAGGACAGTACTTAAAAAATAAATCCATATATTTTGCCTAACATCAGTCACTTTTTCGTTACGAGAGAGACATATTAAAAAGGCATTAATGTACATAAAACTATTTTCACATAGTATTGCCTAATATGGGAAGGGAAAAAATTATGATTCACGTGAAATCTTCCAATATTAGCTATTTTACATTCCTAGAAAATCGAACCTGCCGTTTAAAAATCCAATAAACTTTTTTTTTTATATAAGAGATCTTGACGAGAGAGAGAGAGAGAGAGAGAGAGAGAGAGAGAGAGAGAGAGGCAGTTTCAAGCATTAGCCTCTTATATTTATTAACCTCATTATCATTACGGGACGACAGTAATTGCTCTTTGATTCCCCTAAGCCGAATGAAATCGCCAAGAGACAGGATGCTTGAGAGAGAGAGAGAGAGAGAGAGAGAGAGAGAGAGGATGTCCCCATGTTGAAAGACTTAATACCCTACATCAAGTAACACCATCATCATCGTTCCCGGAAAGCACAAAGCCTGGTCCAATAGTTCAGGCTTGGAGAATTGAGACTTCGATGGTGATGTACAAGGAGCCCAGTCCCTTTAAGGTCAGCCTCATTTAGCGCGTGGCGTCTTGGAAGGAGGGTGTCGCGTATAGTCAGGGCAAAAGTTCGTATTGTGAGCTGGCGTGTGGGTATGGTGAGTATTGTGTGGGTATTGTGGGTATTCTGAGCTAGCTTGTGGGTACTGTATCTTTGAACGTCGTGATATCTTGAAGGTGAAGATTAGGTAACAAAATATGAAGCCTCCCCTCGCCCCAAATGATATCTGAGTATTATATCTTTGGATGTCGTGATATATTGAAGGTGAAGATAAGACAACAAAGCAAGAAGCCACCCCCCTCACATCATATCAGGGTAATCTATGGTCGGAGAAACATACCAAGGCCCGTTTTATCTTCGGGTAAGGAGGCTCCCCAACACCTCTTCCTTAACGATTTATTTTCCAGACTACCCATTAATATCCTCTTCCTGGTTCCTTATATCCTTTTAATGTGGAAGTAGGTTACATGAATAACACACAAGAATACAGTAACGAAGTAGCTACCGAAATGAACCGGTAAGGAAGAGGTGTTAGTATGCTTCCCAACCCCACGAAAATACCGCCTCAGTCTCTCTCAGCGTAGGAATATTATCTACCAAAGGAAAGACAGGTGGAACATAAGCCACACTTTTGCCCTCGTCTGTACAAAGGCTTATAATTCTCCAAACCAGGAACTTCTGAGCACAACTGTATCTCACTCGGCATATTTGGGTAGTCATAACACAAACATGGTACTCGTTGTTGTGATTATGACGTTGGTTGCCGTGTGGTGTTGGTGGTGGTGGTAGTATTTAGTGGTGATTGTTGCTGTTGTGGTGGTGGTGGTTGTTGTAGTTGTGGTAAATGTGGTGGTGATTGTTGTTGTTGTGGTAGTGGTTGTGGTTGCACCTGATATTTCACCAGCGCAGTTTCCAACAGCTCACCATCCATCTCACAATCCTCTCAAAAAAATCTTCTCTCTCTAACAGTACACCATTCGACATCTCATCTCCTGTCTCACAATCCCCTCAAATAAACTAATCATCTCAGATACACTAAGCTTTTCGACCTAATATTTCACCAACTCAGCATCCAGCAACTTACCCTCCTTCTCACAATCATCTCAAATTGCCCACTCTTCTCTCTCTAACAGTACACCATCAACAGCTCATCTCCTGTCTCAAAATCCTCTCAAACTAATTCATCTCTCTCTGATAGTTCATCTTTCGACAGCTACACCATCAACAGCTCATCTCCTGTCTCAAAATCCTCTCAAACTAATTCATCTCTCTCTAATAGTTCACCTTTCCACAGCTCACCTTCACTGTCACAATCCTCTCGAATAAAATGATCTTCTTTCCCAAATACTGCACCATACGACACCTCACCCTCCCTCTTACAACCCTATCAAACTAATCTTCTCTCCAGGCTCACATTCCTCTCAAATAAACCAAATCTTCTCAAATACACTCAACTTCTGTGTCTAATATTTCACGAACACAGAATCCACCAGCTCACCCGCCCTCCCACAATCATCTCCAATAATCTACACTTCTCTCTCAGAATTACTCAGCAACTCAACCCGCTTCTCGCAGTCATCTCATGTAAACTAAATCTTCTCAAATAGTCTCAACATCTGGACCTAATATTTCACCAGCACAGAATCCAACAGCTCACTCTCCGTCCCACAATCATCTCAAATTACCTACTTGTCTCACTCGAATAGCACATCATCAACACCTCATCTCCAGTCATACAGTCCCCTCAAATAATCTTCTCTCTCTTAAATAGCTCACAAACACAAAATCCAGCGCCTCCCCCCTCCTCCTTAATCCTCTCAAGTAAACTAAATCTTCTCTCTCAAAAAGTTAACAGTCCTCACAATTCTCTAAATATACTCGACTTGTGGGTCTGATATTACACCAACACACAGTCCAACAGCTCACCCACCGTCTCACAATCCTCTCTGATAAAACTTCTCTTTCTAACTTTCTCATAAGTAGATTTGACACCTCATCTTCAGTCTCACAGTCATCTCAAATAAACTCATCTTCTCTCTCTAATCGTTCATAATTCAACAGGTCATTTTTCTTCGCACAACCCTATCAAACTAATCTTCTCACCAGACTCACAATACACTCAAATAAACTAAATCTTCTCAAATACACTCAACCTGTGGGTCTAATATTTCACCAACACACAGTCCAACAGCTCACCCCCAGTCTCACAGCCCCTCTTGGGTCCCCGAGGCGAGACATCATAAACACAGTAATTTCCACCGTAATCATGGCAATACTGGGCACCGCAATACCTGTGGGGTGTGGTGTGGTGGTACAGAAGCAAGGTAGTCATCCCAAGTGACCCGGGTTCGATTCTATCCGTATTCGAGTTGGGGAGGGACAGTATGGGAATGAGGTTATTATTTTTCCGACTTTTTTGGGGGGGTTCAAGATTTTTTTTTTTTTTTTTTTTAATAGATGTGGAATTGGGAACATTTTTCATTAACCCTTTCAGCACGAGAGGTGTTTCCTGATTTTAAAAGAAATAGCAGCAAGACTAATATAAAAAAGATGTTACCGTTGTGATATTTCTCTCTCTCTCTCTCTCTCTCTCTCTCTCTCTCTCTCTCTCTCTCTCTCTCACTTTACTCAGGGATTTAAGTGAGACAGACAAACCCCTTCACTTATACAGCCTCTCCTAAGATAAATGTAATTATCTGGATATAAAGAATAAAAATATAATTAACATCTTAACCCAAAAAAATAACAAAACCACAATCTCAGAATATACAGTTGAAAAATAATGAACACATTTTTTAGTTTAAGTTCTTATTATATTGAGCCACCCACGTAAAAAATCGCTACGTATCTTTCCACATTCTTTAGTAACATCAGGCTTCTGCGCTAATATACAGATTTTAAAACTGTTTGATAATGCTCATGATTTTAACTCAGAATAAGCTTAGATTATTCTTGGCATGAGGATGAGTTAGGCATAAAAAAATCGCTGGTTACCTAAAATTTTGCACACCTCTTGACGTGGTTGGCATAGGAATCTTCTTTCTTAAAAAAAAGGAGAAAAAGAAAAAAAAAGAATAAGTATCGTATTATGAACACTTTATTTTACCCCAGAATCATACTTTGACGCTATATTGAGCTAGCCAGTTAAAAATCTATCTATCCATATATCTATCTATAGCCAGACGCCTTAATCCCGTAAGGGGTGGCCACAAACAATTCGCCTCCATGTCTCCCTGTCCCCTGCCTGTACGCTACCCTCCGTCAACTCTTCCCTCCTCTTTCTTTTTTCTTTTTTTTTTTCCAATAACTTGGCCCAGGTTTTCGTTCTTTTGCATCTTATTTTACGGTGCTCGGTGGTAGGAAAAGACACCAATACGTCTCTACATCCTCTTCCCAGCACTTGCATATTACTGGTTCCGTATGTTTGAGTTAATTATTGCAACCAGTTAGTATTTAAGACGGAAAGACGAAGTTTAGTCACATTTTAAGCAAGTTTAGACTCACTTTTGTTTTTATTTTTTCGTGGAGAGAACAATCATACGGGCTTCCGGACTTTGGTTCCTTCCTCCTTGCACGCACGCACGCACGCTCGCACACACACACACACACACACACACACACACACACACACACACACACACACACACACACACACACACACACACACACACACACACACACACACACACACACACACACACACACACACACACACACACACACACACACACACACACACACACACACACACACACACACACACACACACACACACACACACACACACACACACACACAATACACCTTCTTATATTCTCGTGAACTTTCTAACAGTATAATCCTTCAGCATTTTAAAAACCAGGAATTAATTTATCAGTGTAATAATTTCGCCACTGAAAAATCACCATCTACCTAGGAATTGCAGAAGGAAAAAACTAATCAAATTTTCTTCGGGTTATAGTGAGCGGTATTTAAAAAGGCATACAATACAGTGAACATTTCTTAGCAGTGAATAAATCCTTAGCATTAGGTTCAGATAGCCTCTTCGAAATTTACGAAAAACCAAAAAAAAAAAAAAAAAAAAAAAAATCAATCACGCCACCTAAATTCCTGTGCAGTTCTCAGTGTTTCATAATTTTTCAATATTTAAAGATCTTAGTTAAAATAGTGAAGATCTTTTATTTATTTTTTTGTTTATATAGGAATCATTCTTTAGCATTATCATCAGGTTGTCACTTAAAAATCGCTAGCTACCTAAAAATTGTTGTCTAGAGGGGAAAAATTATCATCCACTCCTCGGCGTGGAATAAATTTATTGTAAAAAAAGGGTTAGGGAAAATAATAATGAGCACGATTTTTTCCCCTAAATAATTCTAACCATTATGTTCAAGTCGCCTTTTTTGAAGTTATAAAAATCACTAGCATACTAATTTCTTGTGCAGTTCTTAACGATGTAAATTCACTGATATTTTTAAAAGGATTTGTAAAAGTTATAATAAGCACTCTTTTTTTTTTTTCCAATTATTTTCTTTCACTTTGCTCAGGTAGCCACTTGAGATATTACGAAAATCATTAGCCACCAGAATTTTATAGTTTTGAACGAGGCATAACTCCTCAGTATTTAGTAACTCTTTCTAATAATAATAACAATAATAATAATAAGCACGTACCTTTTTCAACCTCTAAATAATTCTTTAACATTTTGCTCAGGTAGCCACTTAATATAATACCAAAATCATTACTTACCAAAATTTTTATCATTCTTAACGTGTCATAATTCCTCGGTATTTAATAAGACATTCTAAAAATTATAATAAACACGTATTTTTTTACCTGAATAATTCTTTAACATTATGCCTAGGTAGCCACTTAATATATTACAAAAATCATTACTTAGCAAATTTCTATACATCTTAACGTGTCATAATTCCTCGGTGTTTAGTAAGGCTTTCTAAAATTATTATAAGCACGACTTTTTTTACCTCAATAATTCTTTAACATTATGCCCAGGTAGCCACTTGATATGTTACGAAAATTAGCTTTCATTTTTTGACCTTTTAACAGCATAATTCCTCAGTATTTTAGAGCATTCAAAAAATAATAAGCACGATTATATTTTTATCCATGAATAATTCTTTAATAATATACTCAGGTATGCTCAGGTAGTCACTTATTACAAACATCACTAGCTATCTTAATTCCTGTGCAGTTCTCAGCGTGGCATAATTTTTACCGTATCTTTAAAAGGACTAAAAATAATAATGAGTGTATATATTTTTTTGACTATAATTCTTTAGCATTACGTTGGGGTGTAGCGGTGCGTGTCTCGAGCTCCTTTAAGATCCAAACCGGTTATATTAAAAAAAGAAAAAAAAAAAAAGAAGGAAAAGTAAAAAATAAAGAAGAAAGTACAAAGAAGCTGATCATATGCCCTGCGTATAATTCGATTTTTTTTTTTTTTACTTATATTTTTCTCTTTTTATCGGGGACAATAAAAGAGAAGTTCAAGCGTCTCTCTCTCTCTCTCTCTCTCTCTCTCTCTCTCTCTCTCTCAGCACGACCAGGTGAGATGGGGCTACCGACTCACCTGACCCTTGTTGCTACCTGCTGTGACCTTATGTTGGTGTGGTAGGAATGCAGGTGTGGTAGGAATGCAGGTGTGGTAGGGATGATGGTGTGGTAGGAATGCAGGTGTGGTAGGAATGCAGGTGTGGTAGGGATGATGGTGTGGTAGGAAAGCAGGTGTGGTAGGAATTCTGGTGTGGTAGGAATGCTATTGTGGTAGGAATGCTATTGTGGTAGGGATGATAGTGTGGTAGGGATGATAGTGTGGTAGGGATGATGGCGTGATAGGAATTACGGTGTGGTAAGAATGCTAGTGTTATAGGGATGTTGGTGTGGTAGGAATGCTATTGTGGTAGGGATGATAGTGTGGTAGGGTATGGAAGTGGTGGTGATGCGAAAAATCGGTCGTTGTGTGAGCTGTAGTAGGAGCTGGTAGTGATGATGGTGATGTGGTGGATGTGGTAGATTGTGGTAAAGTGTGGTGGTGATGTGGTGGATGTGGTAGATTGTGGTTAAGTGTGGTGGTTTGACAGATGTGGTTATGGTTGTGTAGTGTGGATGCTAAGGATTTGTGTGTGTGTGTGTGTGTGTGTGTGTGTGTGTGTGTGTGTGTGTGTGTGTGTGTGTGTGTTTGTGTGTGTGGTCAGAGGCACCCTAATGAGACGATGTAGGTACTGATAAACAGACAAATGAGTGATGAATTACCAGTCCAACTTTGGCAATGACCCAGTAATTCTTCTTGCTGCGGTGGCGTGCTGAGTGAGGGGGGGTTAGGAAGTAGGGATGAAGATATGATTGCATGTAACAGCGCTGATGACTTTATAATTGATGTGTTGATGCTGAGTGATGCGTGGCGAAAGTGAGTGATAGCGGAGGACAGGGTGACATGAAGACGATTTGTTTGTGGCTACCCCTTCTGGGATTTAAGGCGTCTGGCTGTAGAGGGATGGATGGATGATGGATAGATAGTTGGATATATAGATAGGGAGAGAGAGAAGATGGATGGATGGTTAAATAGGTGGATGGATGGAGATAGGTAGATAAATTGATATACTTTTCACACACACACACACACACACACACACACACACACACACACACACACACACACACACACACACACACACACACACACACACACACACACACACACACACACACACACACACACACACACACACCACTTAATATTTACTTGATATTCGCATGCACTACTCTTACTAGATGCCCTTCCTCTTGTACCTGTCCAGCGTGGGTAATTGGTAAATCTCTCTCTCTCTCTCTCTCTCTCACACACACACACACACACACACACACACACACACATAAATATACATCACACAGTCGTAACATTAGCCTTCTTGCCTTGTGATTTGGAAGTTAAATAATGTGTAAGGTGGTGACGCTGTGGTATTTGAGGTTGTACAGAGGTGATGAAGATGTAGCAGGTAATGATGATGTTACCTTGACGCTGTAGTTAACGCCATTGAGGTGCAGTTTGTGGTTGGGATGATGGTAGTTGTGGTGGTGTGTGTGGCTGTTGTGGTTTGGGTGGCTTTTTATGGCGATGGAGTGAGAGTTTAGTGCATTGATGTCTTTAGCCCTCATGCCTAGACAATTATTATTATTATTATTATTATTATTATTAGTTTTAGTATTATGCCCATTTTTTTTTTTTTTCAGCTGACTAAAATCGTCTGTAGTCGTATCAGAGTAAAATGCGAAGTCTGAAATAAGCAGCCTGAAGGGTCAATATAATAGTTTCTTATATTCGTGCGGATGGTTTTCAGGAATTAGATAATATTATTTTGGATTAATCGGAATAAAATTGAAAGGTCATGGGTCGCTGTGGGAGAGATGAAGGATGTGGCCTGGTATCGGAACCCTGTGTTGTATTGTTCAGCTAAAAGAAACCTATTAAAGTAGAAAGGTTAAAAAGTATATTGGGTAACGTCTTGACTGAGATTTTGAGAACTTCGGATTTTACGTCAGATGGCTCTGTTCAGCTCGCTTCATGTTAATTTTTTCATTACGATGACGTCCGCCTATTGTGTATTTCACCTTGTGTGTTGGGAGGAGCAGGTCGTTACTGAGTAGGGAATAGATGTGCCCGGAGATCCTAATGTCTAATCTACCCCTCACAGACTGCGACGACAGGTGATAGGTTTAGATAAATAGGCATCAAATTTATGTTCGTGTGTTGGAATACGTAAAATACAGTAGATTATTGTGTCGTGTAGATAAGTAACTGGCAAAGGAGAGGTACAAAGGAACCTCTTGAGATGACGAGAATAGAGTCCAAGGAGACAGGTTAGAAGTGGAGCTAATGAGAGTAATCAAGGTGCATCAGGTGTTGTTCCGTCCGCCCTCACCTGCCTCGCTCTGACAGGGACCATCACCTACGCTGTGATTACTGTCTCTTTGCCTGAATCATCGCCGTCCTAGGAAAAATAATACTCTATCATCACCTGCCTAGGAAAAATAATGCTTCCTTAAGAACTCACTTCCTGGTTACGCGCTGAACAATAACCTTTTAACTCTTCCTTGGCCTAAAATTGCCATCTCTCCCTTTTGAATGTTGAGGTTTAGCAATAGAATAACACTGGAATACGATGCTAGCCACAAAGAAGTGCTGTGGAAAGGATGTAGAGGCATAGTATTGTCTTTTTCCACCACTGAGCAACGTGAAATAAGCTGCAAAACGTCGATAATCTGAGCCAAGTTAAGGGGAAAAGCGTATAGTAACTCGTATTTAGATCTGAAATACTGAACTAAAACACAAATGGAAAATACAAGGCAGTGCGACGTACAGAAATAGGATATAAGATCAAAGAAAATATTGCTGTATCTGGAATTATGTACCTCTGGGTGGGAAAGGAGGTCTTGATAAATGATAAATATAAACATTCAAAGGTAATTCCCTCTTAAGAATAAAGCTTACCCAAAAAGCAACGAAGTAAAGAATAAATGTAAAATTAAGACACGGAAGCATTATTTTTTTTTTCGTAAGTCCCACGCGCCTGGTAAAAATAATCCCTGGCCTGGCATTCAATCTGTCCTTCACAAAGATACCAATGGGGCGTGTGCTTAGCTGTCACTACGATATATTTAGCTTGCACTGACTGACTGACTGACTGATTTAATGACTGACTAGCTGACTGACTGACTGACTTATTGACTGACTAGCTGACTCACTAATTGACTGACTGACTAACTGACTGGCTGATTGACTACTGACTAGCTGACTGGCTGACTGCATGATTGACTGACTAACTAGCTGACTGATTGACTGACTGATGATGATGAGACAAGGCAGAGAGGACGAGATGTGATGACAGAAAAAAAGGACATAAGAACATCGTAGTCTTGTGCTTCATTCCTTCTACCTTTGACCTCCAGTAGCGAAGGGGTTGATGGCTATACCTAACGCCTCCAGTCTCTCCTCAGCTGAATAAAATCGTCTAAAGTAAGGAAAGCAAATAAAGATATCGTCATTGTCAAGGGTTAAGTGCTGTCTTTATGATCAGTAAAGTAATCCTTCAGTCTACGTGTTACTATCAAGGCGTGTGCTCAAGGGTAATTGATATATTTAATTTCGTCAGGCTGGTTATAATAGAGTTGAGTGATGGCGATGGGATCTGACTTGTCGACAGAGTGGACGAGGTGTGGAGATGATGTGGAGTGGACAAGGGGATGGATGGGAGAAAGGATGAAGTAGGGTAAATGGTGCAACCGCTTTTGTGTGTGTGTGTGTGTGTGTGTGTGTGTGTGTGTGTGTGTGAGAGAGAGAGAGAGAGAGAGAGAGAGAGAGAGAGAGAGAGTTGCCAAAGCCTCCCCTGACCATCAACTGAACAGATTTACAGAACATAATTTAGTATGCAGGAGATGGAGTACGAAAAAGGGTAAACGGCATGTAAATATGTAAAGAAGCACCAGGACCGTGGCTTTAGGTTATTTACAAAGCTTATGGTAGTTTTTTTTTAATCTTTTTGAACAAGGGGTGGAGTTGAGGAAAGTGAGTGGTAGCCTATGCAAATATTCTCTCTAACCACAGCTTAAGCTTATTTACAAAGTTCATTATATTTTTAAAAGTAAGAGTTGCAGTGAGGAGAGGAAAAAAAAGTGCCAAACTTACGCTCACCGTGCGTCTTGTATCTTAAGAAGTTTATGATATTTTCGTAAGAGAGTTGGAGTTGCGGTGAAGAATAAGAAAGAACAGCGTGCTAGAATTTACTCAGCATAATCAGGATATATTTACAAACTTTTTAGACGTAAACAAGGGGTGGGGTGGGAGAAAGAGTGACTGGTATGGAATCGGTGTAAAGAATGGAATCTGTTTACATTATTTACAGGCTTTGTGTGTGTTAAGGAAGGGGTGCGGTGTTGGAGGAAATAGAAGTGTCCTAATACTTCTAAAAGCGACTTAAACGTACTTACCAGCATATTTTATTTTTTTTTATTTTTTACTAACAGTGGGTGCGGCGGTGGAAATAATGAATGGCGTGCTAAAACTCGCTCTGACCCCGGCCTGAGCGTGTTTACAGGTCTTGTTTTTCCTTCTCTCACTAGTAAAGAATGGGGAAAAAAAAAAAAAGCACCCGAAAAACACAGCCCTTATCAAAATGTAAATAAAGTTAGGGCGAAATTCAAGGTCCACTCCATCTTAGATACCTTCAGAGATAAGACGTTGGAGGCAGGAAAGTGATGACTGAGGAAAGGAACCTCAATATTTTTATGAGATAAGAAGAAATGTTAATGTTTAAATGGCTCAAAATCGCAGGTAGCCTATTTTATGCACGGATGTTTTATGTTTGTTTTTATTGACGAAGAATAAGAATGAAATAGGCTAGCAGATTTAATTTACACTAGTAAATACTAAAATACTACTGTAGGTTAATGTAAGGAGAGAGAGAGAGAGAGAGAGAGAGAGAGAGAGAGAGAGAGAGAGAGTAGAATCGCACACGTTCTGTAGTTGCAAAAGGTATGTTGCGTTTAAGTGTCCAGGGTAGATGAAAAGGGCAGGTGCATAGATAATTACTAAGCAATTATCCACAGGTGCAAAAGCGTCTAAGTCCAGTGGCGAAAAAAAAAAAAAAAAAAAAAAAAGGGAGCAATGGGGGTACAATTGCATAGGTATGAAATTATGTATGGAGTAGGTGTAGAAATGTGGCGTTCGATATTCAAGTAGATGAAAGGGACAGATGCACAAACATTTAATTGAATGTTGAAAGGGATGTGCAGTCCAGTGGTGTAAAAAGGACAAGTTAGGCAAAAATATACTCTTGCTTAGATATCCCGGTATATGTGTGGGTGTTGAATGTATGTTGCGTTTATTGCTGCAGGTAGAGGAAAAGGACAGGTCTACAGGAAATTATCAGACAAGATATGTAGGTACAGGTGCATAACCATGTGATTTCAGTGTCAAACAAAAGAATACATTAGCAACGAGAGGAAGTTGGAGCCCAGTTGCAGGGGGAGAGGAAATTGCAAGGTACAAGTTGAGGCATTTTTTATATCACACCTCTGCCAGTATATGTAAGGACGCAAAAACTTAAACTGCCTTCAATTGCAAACAGCAGGAGAATGGTAGACAATAGTTGCAGGGGGAGAAGAGATTGCAAGGAACAAGTTGCGATATTTTTAGAAGACATCTCTGCCTGTATATATATATATATATATATATATATATATATAGATATATATATATATATATATATATATAGAGAGAGAGAGAGAGAGAGAGAGAGAGAGAGAGAGAGAGAGAGAGAGTCAATAATATAAACTGCCTTCAATTGCAAACAGCAGGAGGATGGTAGAGCACAGTTGCAGGGGAGAAGATATTGGAAGGAACAAGTTGCAATATTTTGAGACCATATCGCAGCACTTAATATAAAGAGGCAAAAATATAAACTGCCTTCAATTGCAAAGAGCAGGAGGATGGTAGAGCACGGTTGCAGACACAGTAGACTATTTGCATAACTACTGGTTGTGGCCAATCATCACCAGTCCAGGTAAGCGGTGGAGTGGGCATGAGGGGGTCTTCTCGAGGTTTTGTGTGGGTGTAAGCATAGAGGGCGCGTTGCAGATCCACCTACATGATAACAATTAAATCCCTATCGTGATACACACACTGCAGGCCCGAGAAACAAAGGCACTGAATATTCCCAGCCCTGAATCAACACCTTGCTACCCCACACCCTTGTAAATCCCAGAAAGAAGATTAGATAGCATCCAGGAACGACGCACAGGGAGAGGAATCCGTAGAAAACTTTCGTAGAATTTCGGGTTATTACGAAAATACTACCTGCTCTTTCTGACACCTGGCCAAAACCTCACTAGCAATTTTTTTCTCCCTCTTTTCCATCCATATGGTTCTGCAGCTGTTTCTTACTTTGATGCATTGGAACTTTTTGCTCAGAGTTTTGCCTCTGATTCTACTCTGGAAGGTTCTGGTCCTGTTCTTACGTCTACCCCACCCCTTGTGACTTTCTCTTGCCTTACATTGAAATTTCTTATTAAAACAAAAACTTATTCCTCCCCTCTAGCCTAGATTTTATGATAATGTATTTGTATTTGATAATTTGTATCATGTATTTTGTGATAATTTTTACAAAGCTATATCACACTTCTGAATTTAAGAGTATTCCTACTTTGTTTAGCTTAGGAGAGGTGCACTGAAGAAAAAGAGTTAACAGAAGTGGCTTGTAACTCCTTTCTCATTTAAAAAAAAAATTATATATATATTCCTAGGATGAAAATCGTCTGGTGGTAAAAAAAAAAGAAAAAATAAATAAATCGTAGTATCACTGA
>NC_136972.1:25785860-25818676 GCF_032717465.1 Coenobita brevimanus | reverse complement strand
ATTTTACATGATGTATTTATGTATTTACAATATATGTATGTAACAGTGTATACCTGTATGTATGTGTACGAGTATGGATATGTGTGTGTGTATGTATATGTATGTATGTATTTATGCATGTATGTATGTATGTATCTCAGCATGTATGTATGAATATCTGTCTATGTATTATGTTGCTGGTATGGTGTACTTCCCTCAACATCGTAACAAAATCGTGGGTGTCATAAACAGTCTCTCTTTGTCCACACACTCTTCACTTAAGTATATAAATAACTCACTCACTACATATATTATACTCGATAAATCCACCAGGGTCGTGAAGTCGTTAATTGCTGGGGAGAATCTTAATCGCTGCCGTTGGATCCACCTAGTATGGTTGTGGAGGAAAATAAAAAAGAAAAGAAGAAGCACACACACACACACACACACACACACACACACACACACACACACACACACACACACACACACACACACACACACACACACACACACACACACACACACACACACACACACACACACACACACACACACACACACACACACACACACACACACACACACACACACACACACACACACACACACACACACACACACACACACACACACACACACACACACACACACACACACACACACACACACACACACACACACACACACACACACACACACACACACACACACACACACACACACACACACACACACACACACACACACACACACACACACACACACACACACACACACACACACACACACACACACACACACACACACACACACACACACACACACACACACACACACACACACACACACACACACACACACACACACACACACACACACACACACACACACACACACACACACACACACACACACACACACACACACACACACACACACACACACACACACACACACACACACACACACACACACACACACACACACACACACACACACACACACACACACACACACACACACACACACACACACACACACACACACACACACACACACACACACACACACACACACACACACACACACACACACACACACACACACACACACACACACACACACACACACACACACACACACACACACACACACACACACACACACACACACACACACACACACACACACACACACACACACACACACACACACACACACACACACACACACACACACACACACACACACACACACACACACACACACACACACACACACACACACACACACACGTGTCCCAATTTCCTTATTCCTGCTTAGATCACCATAATTATATTCTTTATTTTCTAGCCTCTAAACGACCGTATTCTATAAAGGAGAGAGATTTTGAACTGGGGGGGTCCTAGATATGGCCCCTTTTAACCCCTTCACTAGCAAACATTCTTCCTAAACTGAGTAAAAACCAAAATTAGCAAACATGAAGTAAATAAAGTCACTGGATTCATTGGCTTCAGTGTAAATAAGAAGAGCGATACCTCCTTTATTTACTAGAAGATCGCAGTGGTTATTTTTCTTTCTTTACTCATACCATCACAGAAGAATTTATTTTATTTAGGAAGGTGCCTTGGTAATAAAGAGGTTAATGAAGGCTGTATGTAACCCCCCCCCCCATTCTTGGAAAGTCTCCCAAGATTAATAAAATCGTACAAAGATAGCAGGAAATAAATAAATATCGTATAATGACAGCAAGAAAAAACTAGTAAATCTAAGTGAGGTGGCTAAGGGTACTAAAGACCCGCTACTTCCTTTATTTCCTGTACCCTCAAGATCCCACCAAGAAGCCGTATTTCAGGCAGCAATAATCCCAGGTCGCAATTACCTGAGCCAAAATAAATAAAGAGGCACGTCAATAACCACGTCAATAACCCGGCAGGAGCAGCAGAGTTATCATTAGTGACGAGGTGGTGGTGGTGGGAGGTCCAGTGGCAGGGTAGAGAAAATTGTACACCCCAAAGCTGTACACCTTTCTAGACGTTCGTAAAAATCTATCAATCTATATAAATCAATGTCCGTCTTTCTATATCTCTATAATCTGCTTGCCGTGCACAGTAAAGGCTTCTAACTTTATAATATCAGTAAACATCGTAGACAACACACAACCTATCATCCTTGCCAGCCGTTCATTAATATCTTTAATCGTATATCAGACATAATAAAAGTTTGTATTACATTCTTCATAAAATTAAAATCGTTCAGTAATGTAAAAAAAAATCTTATCCACCATTGTTCTATATAAAATTCTGTGTTAAATTCTTCCTAGCATTCTGTGTAAAATCTTCTGTAATAATCTGTATCTTTTGTTCATAAACTTTAAACTTCATGAGGTACACTCGAAATTTTATGCCATTGTTAACTTTTTCAAATACATCAGTCAGTAAACACAGTTCTTATTATCGCCACCAGAGTCATAAAATGTTATATAAAATCTTTAAAAAATATATAATCGGTCAATATACTCGCACACCTATAAACACTATCTATCTATCTATAGCTCGACGTCCTAATCCCGCAAAGGGTGGCCGCAGACAAAATGCCTCCAAGTCGCTCTGTCACCCACCATTTGACTACCCTTCCCCCAACTCACTCCCCCCTCACACAACTCCATATAATTCTGTATATAATCCTTCTTAATATCGTATATCTAATCTCTCGTAAAAATTATAACTTTAGTAGTGAAATATTGCATCTGATGTATTATAAAATTTGTAACTTTAACAATAAAAATCATATTCGCCACAAGACTCTTAAAACTGTATTAACTTCCTTACATCCAATCTCACAAATTCCGTAATCATTATATATCATTAAATCTTTATTACCACCAGTCTAAAAAAAAAAAATTATATGTATTAACTCAAGAAATATCAGTCGAAAAAGAAACCACTCTAATCCATCACAAATAAATACCGACCACGTAAAAATATCGATATTCCCTGCCAGCCATCTTTAAAAATCCAATCAGGTTTTTTTTTCATCCACTGTGTTAAGGCTTTCACTACGATTTATTCTATATTTTATTCCTACTGCTAGACGATTTATTCAGCTCAGCATGATTTTTTTCAGCATGGGAACTCCTCAAGTGAAAGGTTTATAGTGGTGATGATATAGGGATCCAGATTAATGTATTAAATATTGGAAGACTTTTTAATGAAATGATCGACCTCTGTATTTTGATGTCTTTTAGTACCTGGTGTGGCAGTCGAATAATTAATTTGTTTTAATGAAAATATACCGGTATTTTAATCCAGAATCATTATTACTATGATCGCTTTGTAATATGATGTGTGGAATTATTTTGTTATTTAATTTATTTTTCCTTCCTCTGTTTATCATGTGGTAAAAAAAAAAAAAAATCTGGTTTATATCAGAAGGTTTTGCTGGACTGAGAGAAATCGTGGCAGTCAGAGAGTTTGAAGCTTTCTCGATAAATCCCTCCGCTCTTATAGCCCTGTTTAGGTAATTTATACGAGCTGACACCAGACGATTTTGTTCTGGGGGGAATCCTGGCCGTCGGAAGGAAGAAAAAGAAAAGGGAGGGAGTGTGCGTGTCAGATGAAAATAATAAAGTTGGCTAAAGTGAAAACATGTTGCAGCCTCTAGCAAGCGTTAATTGCTTTCGTTTAACCTTTTCAATTTGGCGATGTCTTTATGACAGTGCTGGGAATGAAAACGTGACCGTCGATGTGTGGAAGCAAGCAGTATGGCAGACAAAAAGTTTATTTCATTTATGGGTGACCTCTGCCTTTTTTATTGGACAAAACGTAAAAATTATGGTGACCTCAGCCTTTTTCATTGGACAAAACGTAAACATTATGGTGACCTCTGCCTATTCCATTGGACAAAAGGTAAAAATTATGGTGACCTCTGCCTTTTTCATTGGACAAAAGGTAAAAATTATGGTGACCTCTGCCTTTTTCATTGGACAAAACTTAAACATTGTGGTGACCTCTGCCTTTTTCATTGGACAAAAGGTAAAAATTATGGTGACCTCTGCCTTTTTCATTGGACAAAACTTAAACATTATGGTGACCTCTGCCTTTTTCATTGGACAAAACGTAAACATTATGGTGACCTCTGCCTTTTTCATTGGACAAAACGTAAACATTATGGTGACCTCTGCCTTTTTCATTGGACAAAACGTAAACATTATGGTGACCTCTGCCTTTTTCACTGGACGGGAGGAGGTATCTATTTCTATCTATACCCAGAAGACTAAGGGATGGCCTGACAATTCGCCTCTGTGACCCTATCCTCCGCGATCAGGCTACCCTCTCTCCAACTCACTCTCTTATATCTCTCCTTCCCATCCCCAATCTCATCCTCAGTCTCCCCCTCCACCTTACAAATCGCCCCTCACCCCTGTCCTCCGCCATCAGTCTACCCTCTATCCAACTCACACCTCATATCCCCTCCATCCCTCTATCACATCCCAGGTCTCCTCATCCCTGTCACTCACACCTGTACTTGTCAAATTTTTTCGAAAATAGTGGGGATGAATGTACTATTGCCACTGTGGGAGTTAATTTCGTCTTTATCTCCGGCTAAGGACAAAAACTTTATTCACCTTGATATGCCCCCTAATTAAAAGAGTTAATGAGGGGTGGGGCAGTGGCAGAAATTAACCTTAACTAAGAAGAAAGTACACAGTAATCTTAAGAAGCCTGAGGGAGGCCAGTGTGACCCCCTAAGACCCCACTTGTCACATCTTCAAGAAACCACCCACGTCTTAGGTCAGTCCATTGATTATACCCGGCACTACTCACGTCTCAGAAGGACGGGCGTAAGAGGTGGACCAAGGAAATGACCGGAAATTACGGAGATTGTCAGGAAATAATGAGTGGAGGAGGAAAAGGCTGAGGGAAATAGATTAAACACACACACACACACACACACACACACACACACACACACACACACACACACACACACAATGGTAATACAGAATCGTGTGCATGAACAGTCGAGTTCTGCGGGTAAACTGTTCTAACTAAACTGCAGTTAAGAGACCTGGAGAAAAAATTATTATAGTAACTGAGGAAAAAAATGGATGAAAAAAAAAAAGATGGGTCAGGAAAAATATTAATATAAAAATAATCAATATAGGATACTTAATTCTCAGCGGTGCCATTGACGAGGGTAAACCACGCTGTTTAACCGGCAATTAGATAGATAGATAGATAGAGAGAGAGAGAGAGAGAGAGAGAGAGAGAGAGAGAGAGAAACTTTAGGGAGAAATTAGGTTTAAATGGAAATACTCAAACCGGGTCATTTAACCAGCATTTAAAGAGAACTGGACCCGAAATAATGATAGAGACGGAAGGAGAAAAGAAAAAAGGAAAAAAAAGCCTAAGAAATAAGGGGTTTAGATGAAAAGAAAGTTGAAATAGAAATAAAACCTTAACACTCAAAGCATTGTGGGTAAACCGGGTCATTTAACCAGTAATTAAAGAGAATCTGGACGAGAAATAATAATACAGACGAAGGGAAAGAAAATAGAGTCTAAGAAATAAAAGAGGTTAAGAAGAAAATGGGAAGGAAAAGGGAAGGGAGTCTAAAAGAAATATGCTTGAAAATCCAGAGTACTGTGGGTAAATCGTGCTATTTAACCAGCAATTAAAGAGAGCTGGAAGAGAGGTAATGAGAGTGGCGGAAGGAAGGAGGAGGGCAAGAGAGAGAGGAGAGGAAGGGGCTGGGTAGGAAACGTGATTGGTGAGGTACGCGTGGGAAGAAAGTAAGTTGATAAAGGAAAAAAATGTACGTGAAAGGGAGCGCTTGGCGATGGCTATCTGACTCCACTCGGCACGGCTGTCTCGTTAATTAGCTGGTCAGGTGAGACGGAGGGGGCAGGAGGAGGGGGAGGAGAGGGAAAGTAGGGAGTGGGAAGAGAGAAGAAGTAGGGGATGAGAGAGGGGAAGGAGAGGGGAAGTAGGGAGTGGGAAGAGACGGGAAGAGAGGGGAAGTAGGGGATGAGAGAGGGGAAGTAGGGGATGAGAGAGGGGAAGTAGGGGATGAGAGAGGGGAAGTAGGGGATGAGAGAGGGGAAGTAGGGGATGAGAGAGGGGAAGTAGGGAGTGGGAAGAGAGGGGAAGTAGGGAGTGGGAAGAGAGGGGAAGTAGGGGATGAGAGAGGGGAAGGAAGGAGGAAGAGGAGGTGAGAAGAGGATGTAGGGTGGGGCGAAGGAGGGGGAGGATAGGGGGGGGGCTGAGAGAGGGATGGGTGGGATGTATGAGGGAGGAAGGACCAGGAGATGAGAGGGGGGATGTAATGTGGGGGATGAGAGAAGGAAAGGAGGAAAAAGAAGTGAGGAACAGTGCATTAGGAAGAGCAAAAGTGAAGCGAATGGATTGGGGAGGGAAGTGGGGAGGTCTGCTTTAAGTAAAACCAAAGAGAAGAAAAGTAATTGGAGGGTTGGAGAATGGAAACAAGAATTGGGGGTAGGCAGGAGAGGCGAGGTGGGGGAGAAGGAGAGAGAGGGGAAATGGAGGGGGGAGGGAAGGAAGGGTGTGGGAAAGAGGGGGGAGGGGAAGGGACGGTGTGGGAAAGAGAGGGGGGAGGGGGAAGGAAGAATGTGGGAAAGAGAGGGGGAGGGGGAAGGAAGAATGTGGGAGAGAGAGGAAGGGTTGAGATGAATGGAGAGAAAGGTGGAGATATGAGAGGAAAATGCAGTAGGGAAGTGAGAGAGAGAGAGAGAGAGAGAGAGAGAGAGAGAGAAGGAAACGGAGACGAGAAGAATGAGTTAGGAGACGGAAAAGAGAGGAGAAAAGTAAGTAAGGAAGGAAAGAAAGCAGTGGTGACAGAGGGGATGAAAATAAGATGGGAGACAAATTATGTGTAAGGAGAATTGGAGGAAATGGGTGAGAGAGAGAGAGAGAGAGAGAGAGAGAGAGAGAGAGAGAGAGAGAGAGAGAGAGAGAGAGGAGGGGGGGAGATAAGATGATCAGTGAAGCGTGACTTTTCGACTTTATACCTGCAAATGAGCCTCTAATACGATACCTAACTGGTTGTCTGATGGAGCCTTGTGGTGGGGGTGTAGGTGGCAGGAGTAAGTGGTTAAAGTGGTAAGTGGGGCCGTGGGGAAGAGCTGGAGCCTGAGAAAGTGGCGGGGAGAGGAGAAATTTTTATCGCAGTCAGTGGAGGATTGTTTTAAGTTGCGGATGGTTGGTGACTTAAGATGTATAAGTGGCTGGAGGGGTACTTGAAGAGCCATTTAAGTGTCTGAGTAATAAGTGCTTGAAGAATTAAGAAAAGTGCTTATGGGAGACCTAATCTTTAAGTGGCAAGTGATTGAGAGTCAGTAGAAGAAGTGGTATGAGTATAAGGTTTAGGATAAGTGGAGAAAGGTTAGTTGTTAAGTGGCTAAGAGGTAGTTACATCAGGTAGGTGGTAGAGCAGGTAGTTCTGAGCTAGCGGAATGGCAGGTAAGAGTGGTTACCTGTGATTATATCCTTTTAGAGAAATCAAGGTGTGGAATTCAATCTAACAGCCTAACGATTAACTTCTTCATTACGAGATGCTCTTTCTAAGCTTAATATAATCTTCTGGCGGTAGTAAGAATACAGTGAGAATGCACTGAAGAGGACTCATGTTTTGTACCATAAGTTATAGAAATTTATCTGTAATTAAGATGAAACTAATTTTGTTCTAGGCGTTGTAAAGTGATATGTACATTCGTTCTATTAAGAGATGTCACGAAAGCCACTGAAATTTAATGGACATTGTGACATCACTTCCTAGTGCGATTGTGCACTAGCTCCAAAAAGTATCGGTCGCTGTTTATCTATCTATCTATCTATTGTCAGACGCCTTAATCCCGTAAGGGGTGACCACAAACAAATTACCTCCATGTCGCCCTGTCCCCCACCATTTCACATTTCACATCCTGCAAAATAGTCTGTTACGCCACAAACGATGGCTATTGCAAAGTATACCATGATCCTACCTCACCCTGGTATATAATTCATGAGTATACCGTTTACAGTATACAGTATAGCCTGCTTGTCACGTTTCCTCAACAGTAGTGTTTTTCCTTACATGATTAGTTTTTTTTTCACCCTAATATATTGAAGCGATTCAAAAATACGTAGGGATGATTAGAGACAGGAGTTGCTTTTATTATTATTATTATTATTATTATTATTATCATTATTGAAGGAAGAGTGACGGTATGAAGTAACTATTATTATTATTATTATTATTGAAGGAAGAGTGACGGTATGAAGTAACTATTATTATTATTATTGAAGGAAAAGTGACGCTATGAAGTAACTAAGATTATTTTTCGGTTACTATACTTCGTTCATCATAACTAGCCTGAGATTTTCGTACCTTTTGCTGCTTATTTCACAGTACCTGAACAAAATGGATTAGATTATATACGAGTTCGTGTTATCTGTTATAGCTTACCCACTGTTGTTATTGTTCTCCTTGAAGAACTTTTGGGTGAGAACTGTTGTACCTTTAATTTTGGTTATCCAGCTGCTTATAATCCCCAGGTGATATGAATGGATCTCTCTCTCTCTCTCTCTCTCTCTCTCTCTCTCTCTCTCTCTCTCTCTCTCTCTCTCTCTCTCTCTCTCTCTCTCTCACACACACACACACACACACACACACACACAAAGTAAAGTAGATAATTAACCTCACTTTTCACCTGCGTATCCAGGTGTGTGTGGTCAGTTCCGGGCAATTAGCCAAGGTATTTCAGTCACCGTAATAAAGGGTGGTTTACCTTGCTTCTGAACCCCCCCCCCCGCCAAACCAGCCCCCTTGATACTCTTCACTCTCCCCATTTATATATATCTGTCTATCCATCCGTCTGTCTGTCTATCTCAATCTATCTACAGTATCTATCTATCAATATCTATTTATCTATCACTAGTCATGGTGATAGAGGGGGTTTACCTGGTACCTTAACCCTTCCATCCCCCCCCCATGCCCTTCACCCTCCCATCTATCCATTTATCTCTCCATCTATCTATCTAGTCAGGGTGATAGACGAGGGTTTACCTGGCCTGTGAACCCCTCCAATGAAGCCTCCGATGCCCTTCACCCTCCCCATCTATCTGTTTGTCTGTCTCTATCTATCTATCAGTGTCTTTTTCACCCTCCCCATCTTTCTGTCTGTCCCTCTGTGTCTATCTCCGCACCCTCCTCTCCCTCCGATTACTTCGCAACATCTACACTGACCGGATCTTTGTTGCTTGATCACCATTACAAGGCCTGAACCTAATACAGTTTCCCTCTCTTCCATCCCTCTTCCTCCTCTTCCATCCCTCTTCCTCCTCTTCCATCCCTCTTCCTCCTCTTCCATCCCTCTTCCTCCTCTTCCATCCCTCTTCCTCCTCTTCCTCATTTCCTCTTCCTTCTGTTGTTAGTAGTTTTATTTCTGTATCTGTATGTATTTCTGTTATCTGTATGTTATTTCTGTGTACCATACCACTCACACCACACCCTCCCAGCCACACCACCCACACCACACTCACCCAGTCACATACCATACCACACCACACCAACCCAGCCACATAACCAACCACTCCTACCACACTCCTTTCCATCCAAGACACTAAACAACTTTACCAGCCACACCACACTTGCCCAACCAACCACACACCACACAACCAACCACACCACACCACACACCTTTCCTTCCAAGACACTAAACAACTTGCCCGCCACACCACTCCCAGGGCATCATCGTCTTCCCCACAAGCTAAGCACCCTTTGTCGAGAACCTGATGATGGAGAAAGCGTGGGCTGGTGTAACGCTGGAATATTACACATCTCCCAGTACACAAAGCCCTCCTACTGGAATCCCTAACCCAGACACACCAGTTCGAGGATGGAATAGATAGAGACCGAGGATGGAAAGGACAGAGACCTTGTGTGGGTAGAAAACAAAGAAAACACACACACACACACACACACACACACACACACACACACACACACACGCACGCACGCACGCACGCACGCACGCACGCACGCACGCACGCACGCACACGCACACACACACACACACACACACACACACACACACACACACACACACACACACCGAAATTTGTGAGCAGGATGAGGTACTGCGTAAACGTGTGTGTGTGTGTGTGTGTGTGTGTGTGTGTGTGTGTGTTTACGGTGTGGCCTCAGATGTCAGAGCCTAGCTAGTGATCGTGCGAGGCTCATGAAGCGGAGATACATCACCTGTAATTACACGCGCAGGTAGAACGAACGACGCCGCAACTAGATGCCGGATGGTGCGGTGGGGCGGGGTAAACACGGGGGTCAAGGGGTGTAATCAGAGCAAGGGCGCCCCCCACCCACCCACCCGGCCTCCTGCATCGTCGTGCCTGCCCCGCCCCGCCCCGCCCCACCCTCCGGCCATCATTATTTGGATGACTCAGTGCCGTGACTCTGGTATCTAGCCTTCTCTGCCCTCTCGCTCTGCTCAGTCCACTCTTATTGGTTTTGCTTTCTCGGGTCTGCATTGGTCTGGGGTTTAACTTTTTCTGCTCTGCCCTCTTTTCTTAACTCGCCTTCTGCTCTGCCTTCTTTTCTTGATGTTACCTCTGCTCTGCCCTGTTTTCTTGATCTTACCTCTGCTCTTCCCTCTTTTCTTGATCTTACCTCTGCTCTACCCTCTTTTCTTGATCTTACCTCTGCTTTACCCTCCTTTCTTGATCTTACATCTGCTCTACCCTCTTTTCTTGATCTTACCTCTGCTCTACCCTCTTTTCTTGATCTTACCTCTGCTCTACCCTCTTTTCTTGATCTTACCTCTGCTCTATCCTCTTTTCTTGATCTTACCTCTGCTCTATCCTCTTTTCTTGATCTTACCTCTGCTCTAACCTCTTTTCTTGATCTTACCTCTGCTCTAACCTCTTTTCTTGATCTTGCCTTGACTGTTCAATCCCGTGTTCTGTTTGGCATTTTAAGTTTACTCCTGGTCTCTTGATTTGGCGAGCTCTAGTCTGCTTGTTTTCGTGGTGTACCCTTTCGTAGTCTACCCTGCTTTGTTCTTCTAGCTTTTTCTGTGTGGTGGGTTGGTATACTATTTCTGTGGTGGGTTGGTATAGTGTTTTTGTGGTGGGTTGGTATAGTGTTTTTGTTGTGGGTTGGTATAGTGTTTTTGTGGTGGGTTGGTATGCTGTTTTTGTGGTGGGTTGGTATGCTGTTTTTGTGGTGGGTTGGTATGCTGTTTTTGTGGTGGGTTGGTATAGTGTTTTTGTGGTGGGTTGGTATAGTGTTTTTGTGGTGGGTTGGTATGCTGTTTTTGTGGTGTGTTGGTATAGTGTTTTTGTGGTGGGTTGGTATAGTGTTTTTGTGGTGGGTTGGTATAGTGTTTTTGTGGTGGGTTGGTATAGTGTTTTTGTGGTGGGTTGGTATAGTGTTTTTGTGGTGGGTTGGTATAGTGTTTTTGTGGTGGGTTGGTATACTGTTTTTGTGGTGGGTTGGTATAGTGTTTTTGTGGTTGGTTGGTATACTGTTTTTGTGGTTGGTTGGTATAGTGTTTTTGTGGTGGGTTGGTATAGTGTTTTTGTGGTGGGTTGGTATAGTGTTTTTGTGGTGGGTTGGTATAGTGTTTTTGTGGTGGGTTGGTATAGTGTTTTTGTGGTGGGTTGGTATACTGTTTTTGTGGTGGGTTGGTATACTGTTTTTGTGGTGGGTTGGTATCGTGTTTTTGTGGTGGGTTGGTATCGTGTTTTTGTGGTGGGTTGGTATCGTGTTTTTGTGGTGGGTTGGTATACTGTTTTTGTGGTTGGTTGGTATACTGTTTTTGTGGTGGGTTGGTATACTGTTTTTGTGGTGGGCCGGTATAGTGTTTTTGTGGTTGGTTGGTATACTGTTTTTGTGGTGGGCTGGTATACATTTTTTTTTTTTTTTGGTTGGTTGGAAGAAGGAATTAAACGCTGAAAACCTGCAAAACTTCCCCTTCTGAAGAATGTCAACGGAACAGCAAAAATTCGTCCATTTGTAGATACTTGAACGTGAGCACTTGGTTTATGGACGATTGTGGAAGACAGTAGGGACGAAAGAAGGAAACTACATATGACCAGTTGTTTACAGTAAGACCTACAGTGCGAGATGTGTGATAGAATTCTTGTATCTATCTCCAGACGATTTTACTCAGCTTAGGTTAGTCAGGGCGTCTCAAACTGAAGGGGTAGATATGACACTCTCTCAGTCCTTCAAAATAATTATAAATGCTCTTGGTCCATTTTTCATTGTTGGTCCGTTCTCTCCTGTTGGTCCTGTTTGTCCCATTGGTCCGGCCTGCCCTGTTGGTCTCGTCTCCCTTGTTGGTCCGGCCTGCCCCGTTGATCGAGTCTGCCCTGTTGGGCCTGTCTGCCCTGTTGGTCTCGTCTCCCTTGTTGGTCCAGTCTGCCCTGTTGTTGGTCCAGTCTCCCCTGTTGGTCCAGTCTTCCCTGTTGGTCCAGTCTGCCCTGTTGAGACCTTGGGACGTCTTGACTTCATCGGTCCGTTCTGATATATTGTTCGAATATTCTCCTTGCCGTCCGTTTTGCTCCTTCATTGGTCCACTTTGTTCAGGTGGTTTGGTCTTCCCTGATGGTCCATGGTGGTCCATCTTGCCTTCACTGGTCCAAACTGTTGCCTTGATCCAGTATTTTCCATCGGTCCACTTTAGTCTCATCGATTTCCTCTTTCCTATTGATCTGTACTGGTCCATTTTGATACGATGGTCCAATACTTTTATTAATCCACTATGGTGCTGGTCTTCTGTCCTTTGGTCCATCCTGGTTCAGTATCTACCATTAATCTACTTTCGTCTTTCATGACTTCTGCCTTGGTCCTCCCTCATGGTCCACCTTCCCTGCTAATTCATATTGGTCCAGCCTAGTCCTCTCTACACTATGGTCCACCCTACATGTTGGCCTATATATGTCCATCTAACCTTGGGCCCTTATGGTCCACCTTCCCTGCTGGTTCATATTGGTCCACCTAACCTTGGTCCTCTCTACCCTTATGGTCGACCTTCCCTGCTGGTTCATATTGGTCCACCTAACCTTGCTCTTCCCTACTTTCGTGGTCCACCTTCCCAGCTGATCCGTATTGGTCTGTCCTATCTTGGTCCTTTCGACTCTCATGGTCCTTGGTTCATATGGTCCATGTAACCTTGGTCTTTACTGTCATGGTCCACCTTCCCTGCTGGTCCATAGTGCTCCATCCTGCCCCCTCTTACGTCCAGACCCAATGCAATCTCCCAATTACTAGGTACGAGCAGTGTTGTTAATCCCAGTAATAACGAGAGAATAATCTGGCAGGTATTGAATATCGGGAATTGACTAGTGGCGCCTGTGCTAATGGAAGAGAGGGGAGGCGTAAACAGAGAGTGTGAGAGCTGTAAAAAGAGAGTTAGAGAGCGGTAAAAAGAGAGTTAGAGTGAGAAAAGGAGGTGAGAGTGAGGGTGGAGGAGGAGGGAAGAAGAGAAACTATTGTGTGTATCTGAGGGTAGAGGTGAATCTGTGGTAGGGAAGAAGGGATAAAGATAGTGAGAGAGAGAAGGGGGGGGGAAGGATTGGCTGTACTGGATATGAGAGAATGGAAGGTGAGAAGGAGAGAGGGAGATGGAAATGAAAGGAGTTGAGAGGGAGCGAAAGTTATGCCAGAGAGAGAGAGAGAGGGAGAGAGAGAGAGAGAGAGAGGAGAGACTCACCTTCTTAGTGGGGGAAAAAACTTAGGATTTGCTTTGTCTTTATGGAAATTTTCGCATCCAAGTTTTTCCCATTTTTTCTTTGCTCATAACTACTGTAATTTCCAGTACTCTCTACCGTCTTCATTATTTCCTGCAATCTAAATTTCCTGTGATTTTCGGTAATGTCTGTGATTGCTTTGACATCCAGGCTGGTATGTTATTGAATTTATTTTTTTTCCTCAGTAGGCAGCAGATCTTTTATGAATATTTCCCAAGCTTTCATATCTGTTTGCTTTTTTGCTTAATCTGTTTTTTTTTTTTTTTCTATTTCGTCTCACTGAAGTATCGTTCGAAGTTGAGAAGTACGTGGATACTGTTACTGATTTTATTGTTTGTATTTGCCTTTCCCTGTTACTCTAACCTGACCAGAAATTACCATCTCTTCAACTTCAATACAGCTGTGACAATAGATTGACACTGGAATATGATGCCAGTCGCGAAGGGATGATGTGGAAGGGATGTAGAGCCGTAGCATTGTGTTTCTCAACCACTGAGCTACGTGAAATAAGCTGCAGAGGGACGAAAATCTGGGCCAAGTTAGAGTGAAAAGAGTATAGTCTATGCTGTGGACAGTGTTACCAAAATTTTCACCATAAGCTGCAAAAGGACGAAAATCTGGGCCAAGTTAGAGTGAATATAGTCTATATTGTGGTCACTTATCAAAATTTTCACCATAAGCTGCGAATGACGAAAATCTGGGCCAAGTTAGAGTGAAAAGAGTATAGTCTATGTTGTGGTCACTTATAAAAATTTTCACCATAAGTTGCAAATAACGAAAATCTGGACCAAGTTAGGGTGCAAAGTGTATTGTCTGGTTATGTTGTGGCCACTGCCGCCATAATTTTCACCTACTTCACACGACTTTATTAGATACCTGTCACCTATTAAAGCAAGGTCACGTACATTATTACCTGGGGTCAATAAACTCGCGTCTTGGCCTTGGAATTCACTTTCTACCACCTCGACTGTAATAGTATAATTTTATCGTCACATAAGGCACGCTGGTCAATAGTGAAATTATTATTGCTCGGGCTCCTAGAACTTTACTCAGATCAGTAAAAACGTATGTACTGATTAATTAAAACACTATCATTATTATTGTACTGAGATAAAACACTATCATTATTACTGTACTGAGTTAATAAAAACACTATCATTATTATTGTACTGAGATAATAAAAACACTATCATTATTATTGTACTGAGGTTAATAAAAACACTATCATTATTATTGTACTGAGATTAATAAAAACACTATCATTATTATTGTACTGAGAGTAATAAAAACACTATCATTATTATTGTACTGAGATAATAAAAACACTATCATTATTATTGTACTGAGAATAATAAAAACACTATCATTATTATTGTACTGAGATTAATAAAAACACTATCATTATTATTGTACTGAGATTAATAAAAACACTATCATTATTATTGTACTGAGATTAATTAAAACAATATCATTATTATTGTACTGAGATTAATAAAAACACTATCATTATTATTGTACTGAGATAAAACACTATCATTATTATTGTACTGAGATAATAAAAACACTGTCATTATTATTGTACTGAGATAATAAAAACACTGTCATTATTATTGTACTGAGATTAATAAAAACACTATCATTATTATTGTACTGAGATTAATAAAAACACTATCATTATTATTGTACTGAGGTTAATAAAAACACTATCATTATTATTGTACTGATTAATGAAAACACTATCATTATTATTGTACTGAGGTTAATAAAAACACTATCATTATTATCGTACTGAGGTTAATAAAAACAGTGTCATTATTACTCAGATTAATAAAAACGTTTGTATCATTAATAAACACGTTTGTACTCAGATTACTAAAAACGTTTGTGCTCAGATTAATAAAAACGTTTGTACATAATAAATACGTTTGTACTCAGCGAAAATGTTTACACCAATTAAACGTTTGTATTCATTAATAAAAAGTTTCTACTCAGTAAAACGTTTGTACTTAATAATAACGTTTACTCAGATTAATAAAAAAATGTTTGTACTCAGACTAATAAAACGTTTGTACTCGGATGAATAAAAACGTTTGTACTCAGTAAAAACATTTGTACTCAGATTAATAAGAACGTTTGTACTCGTTGATAAAAACATTTGTACTCGTTGATAAAAACGTTTGTACTCGAATGAAAACGTTTGTACTCAGATATTTATTTGTGCGGTACGTTTATTGTATCATTTATTTGTGCTGTACATTGATTTTACCAAGCAGACCATTATTTATTTTATTATTTTTTTTAAAGATAATGACACACAAAGAATCAGGTAGAAATCCAGAGCTTCACTCACATATGTTTTCCATCATTTGAAAGACGAGGAGGGAGGGTGATGTTGTCAAAGTAAAAACGAATTACTTTATTGCCAGGCTTTCATTTTATTTCCTCTCTCATCAATTTCACTCTCTAAAATCACCGTCTTGTGTCATCTCATTACGGATACTCACATATTACAATCAGATTTTCAGACAGTTTTATCAGCTATGGGTACGTCAAGAGTATTTACACTTAAGAACTGTTTCCCTATAAACAGCTGTCATTTTGCATCATACCATAGGAGAGATTTCATATTACAATACATCGAGTTATTTGATGATCTGTGTCTTGCAAAATTCCCCAATGAAACCTCAGCTCTAGTTATAAGCAGGTAATATATCGTACTGTAAAGGAAAGTCATCATATCAGACAAGGCTAAAGTTATTATAATTATCTTTGATGAGGGGGAAAACTAAACCAAAATAAATAAATAAATAAAATAAACAGGCACCATACTCAAAAATTTTGCCTGTGAAATGTCATTAAAATACCGGGTATCATCATTAACGGATTTGTTAGTATTAATCCTTTCAGTCAGGGAAAAAAGTAACAGACAACCGGGTTCTGAGTTAACACTTTGCTTAGAAAAAAATATGACACTTCTTCTAACTTCCAGTACATTCTGTTTAGTACTGATGAAAAATATATATATATATAAGAAAATTTTGAAGCATTGGCACTGACTTCAAAGCAACCAGGTCTGCCTCGATGCACCAGTCAAACTTTCACCTTGTAATTCACTCACTACCACAGTTTTTTTTTTTTTTTTACAGATAGGTCTACTTTGGTTCCATGATAACAGGACATTTGCCGTGTATTCAGTACCACAGATTTATGAAAGAATGCCAATGTGTTGAATATCGCTTAACATTGAGAGAGAGAGAGAGAGAGAGAGAGAGAGAGAGAGAGAGAGAGAGAGAGAGAATGGAGGGATTGTGCATGTGTAAAAGATGGTGGGTGTGGCTATGTTTCCAATTGTGTGTGTGTGTGTGTGTGTGTGTGTGTGTGTGTGAGAGAGAGAGAGAGAGAGAGAGAGACCTTGCCTGATGCCATATAATTTTCACTTAATAATTCAGTAGGTTTCTTGTCTGACGTCCCGTAACATCAGTGGGTCAACTCTCGCTCCACTGGTCCACCCGGCTCCACACCACCTCCCTCCAGACCACACCCTTCACCCCTCTCACTTACTCTTCCATCTCTCATTTCTTGTTTTTAACTCTCTCTCTCTCTCTCTCTCTCTCTCTCTCTCTCTCTCTCTCTCTCTCTCTCTCACATAAATATTCCCCCCATTCTTTTCCTCTCCCTCTTTCTCATATTTTTGTCTTTCTCTCTCTCTCCTGCTCCCCATCTTTTTTCTCTCTTTCCTTCTGTTGCATAACCTCTCTCCACCCAACCCCACCCCACCACACCCTACTCTGCCATCTCTTTCCACTTTGTGTCTCTTTCATCCTTTCCATCCTCTTTTTGTCTCCCTGTCTGTCTCACATTCTCACATCCTCCCCCCCCCCACTCTTTCTCTTTCCCTTCTTACTTGTACCACACCTTCTTCCCCCCAAAACACCCTCTCTTCTGGTCTCCCCTCTCTGCCACACTCCATCATTATCTTTTAATCACTTTCTCCCATTTTTTCTTCCTGTCTCTCACCTTCCATCCACCAAGCCCTCTCCCTTTTTTTTTCACCTTCCCTCGTACCTTTTACCACAGTTCCTCCTTCCAAACGTCCTCCCCTTCCTACCCCACACCTCCAGCACACACCCCCACTCACTCTGTCTCACACATCCCCCCCCTCTCTCTCATCTCTCTCCCTCTGTCCCACTAATCCCCCTCCCTCCTTCTTTTCCCTATTTTCTTGGATCACACCTCCCTCCTCCCAAACACCCTCCCTTCCCTATCCTACCCCTCCACTTCACCACCCTCTCACTTTCTCACACGTCCCCCCCCTCTCTCATCCCTCTCTCCCCGTCTCAAATCCCCCCCATACTTTCCCTGTTTTCTTGAATCCTCCCCCAACTCACACACCCTCCCCTCTCTACCCTACCCCTCCGCCACACCCCTGCTTTTACACACACTGTCTCGCATTTTCCCTCCTCTCATGTCCTCTCAGATTCCCTCTCCCTCTCTTTCCCTATTTTCTTGGATCACACCTCCCCCCACCCTATCTCACTCCGCCACACCCCGCCACGCCCTCTCTTTATTCATTACAGACCGCGATTAGTCACCTAGTCCACAGTCAGTTTCTTGCTCTCCCTACCTTTCACTCTCCCCGCCTTGCAATTAAATCAGAAGCGTGATAATATTGGCTGAAAGTGTGTGTGTGTGTGTGTGTGTGTGTGTGTGTGTGTGTGTGTGTGTGTGTGTGTGTGTGTGTGTGTGTGTGTGTGTGAGGGGAGGAAATAAAACGTGTTCGTGTATATGGGGGAGATAGAATATACAATGTGTGTGTGTGTGTGTGTGTGTGTGTGTGTGTGTGTGTGTGTGTGTGTGTGTGTGTGTGTGAGGGGAGGAAATAAAACGTGTTCGTGTATATGGGGGAGATAGAATATACAATGTGTGTGTGTGTGTGTGTGTGTGTGTGTGTGTGTAAATTTGTTGAAACTGTAAAATATATATTCCAGGTTTTTCAGGTACGTCTTTATGTTTTCCCCCTCGACTAAATTGGTGACGATATTTGGTACAAGTTTATATACGATTTTTTCTGGAGTAAATTTGTCGAAAGAATATAGTTTTGGATCTTTTGTCAGGTAAACTGGTGATAATAGGCGTGATAATCTTCGCTGAAAATATGTTTACGATTTTTTTCTTCTGGTAATTTCGTGGTAATATTTCGAGTACAGATTTTTTTTTTTTTTCATCCCAGGTAAA
Organism: Coenobita brevimanus; assembly: GCF_032717465.1. Lineage (NCBI taxonomy): Eukaryota > Metazoa > Arthropoda > Malacostraca > Decapoda > Coenobitidae > Coenobita > Coenobita brevimanus. Next base: position 25,799,690 of record NC_136972.1, on the reverse strand, counting down.
TTCATGATAATATCTGATGAAGGTGTGTATATAGGGACATTTTTTGCTTAGTTTAATTGGTGATAAAAGTGCTTAAGTATTTTTCTAAAGTAAATAAAGGATAATGTGATGCATCTGACGATTAAAGCAGTTGGTAGGGTAATAGAGAATCACATATAGACGGAGGTCACAGTATTGCATGGGGAAATATGCAGCAAAATGTACCAGGAAATACTTCAGTGTGGGATATATTAAGAGATATTACCTGTAGCTAATGAAATGAATGGGATAATACTTCACGGTGTATACAGATTACAGGTATAAAGTTAGGTCAGGTGAGGGAGAGGCTCGTTAGTATACAGGTAAAATTTATAAGGTTTGGTCAGGTAAGGGGGAGGCTCGTTAGTATATCGTTACAGGTATAAGGTTTGGTCAGGTAAGGGAGAGGCTCGTTAGTATACAGGTTAAAGGTATAAGGTTTGGTCAGGTAAGGGTGAGGCTCGTTAGTATACAGGTTAAAGGTATAAGGTTTGGTCAGGTAAGGGTGAGGCTCGTTAGTGTGTGTGTATGCTGATATGTATACCTGATTATAACCCAGTACGTCTTGATGTATACAAATGGCAGGTGTTTAAAGAAGATGAAAGATTGATAAGGTGTGGCTAGGCAAGAGATATGCTTTGTCAGTGTTTGTTTGTTCGTGTGGCCGTAAGTCTATAATTATGCAAGTGTATGTTTAAAGTAACGCAATAGTTCACTTACGGTATCGGCAAAGCACAGATGTACAAAGAAATCAGAAGGTTGGGTCATGGTAAAGTACATATCCAAGATGTATAAAGAGAAAGACATAATTAGCCTAATAATTATCCACAATTGTAAAAAAAAAAAAAAATGGTGTCTGGTAAAGGATAGATTCATTAACAGGTGTATGCAGAAAATTATTCATACCTGTAACTAAGAAAGTGAATAACAATACTTTACGGTGAATATATATTGCAGGTGTGAGAGGATAAAGGGTTGTGATACTTAGGTAAGAGATAACCACTTTAATATTTAGAGCACAGTGTATGAATGCACTTATAGAGTATATATGTAAGGTGTATATAAAAGCTATGCCTATATGTAAACAGAATTAATAACGTAACACTTCATTCACGATAACTTTATGTATGAATAATAAATGAATGCATGTATGTACCGTATATGTGTAGGATTTGTATAAAACCTAGCCCCATATATGTGTAAAGCAGTGAATAACGTAGCAAGAAATGGGTAACGTAACGCTTCATTCACGGCAGATATTAAAACTAGTGTCCATGTATAAAGTGATGAATAACCACTTCATTCACGGTGTATACAAAGTGCAGGTGTGGCGAGAAAAAAAAGTGGCGTACAGGTAAGGGGTAGGTTGGCTGGAGGGTGTGGCGCCTTGGTCATTTGCACATTGAAGATTGCGTGTTTGAGAGAGGAAAATTCAGCACCTTTAATTCAGAGGTGCGGTGCAAGATAATGTAAGGAAGAATGAAGTCACCACCCTCCTTTACTACTCTTGGGACCCCCGCCTACAAGTGTGATGCACCTGTCTTTTGCTGCTCGTAAGGATTATCAACATTTCGAAGTTTGACTTTCCTTCGTAATCATCTTTATCATTATTATCATTGTCATCATTATTATTTCCATCTCTGTCATCATCACCATCATCATCATCATCATCATCATCATCATCATCATTATATCCATCTCTATCATCATCATCTATCTATCTATCTATTGCCAGACGCCTCAATCCCGTTTGGGGTGGCCACAAACAAATCGCCTCCAAGTCGCCCTGTCTCCCGCCATTTCACTGCCCTGCTCCCAACTCACACACCCCTCTCTCATATACCTCTCCACCCCATCCCTCCATCTCATCCTCGGCCTCCCCCTCCCTCTTCCCCCCTCCACCTCACCCACATACACTCTCTTCGTCAGTCTTTCACCCTCCATCCTCTCCACATGGCCAAACCACCTCAGTGTGTTCCTCATAACGCTTCCTATCACATCCACATCCACACCACAACGCTTCTTTATATCCTCATTCGTCAGCCTGTCTCTCCATGTGACTCCACAGGCTCCTCTTAAATAACTCATTTCCACTGCTCTCACTCTTGACTTATGTCCTTCCAACAATGTCCAAGCTTCACTTCCGTACGTTAGAGTTGGTATCACAATACTGTCATATAGTAACTTTTTCACTTCCATGCTCACTTCCCTGTTTCTTATCACTGCTTTCAAAGAACCAGCAACCTTTCTTCCCTGCTGTACCCTTTCAAGCACTTCACCCTCCAAACCTCCATCCTTACTCATCACACTACCCAAGTACTTAAACGTACTCACATTTTCCAATTCCTCACCATCCAACCTTGCTGTACATTCACTAACTTCACCTCTCTCAAAGACCATCACTTTACTCTTCCCTACATTCACCTTTAGATTCCGTTTCTTACACACTCTCTCAAACTCATCCACCAAGCCTTGCAGCTCCCCTTCGTCTTCACTCAACAACACAGTATCATCTGCAAACAACAGTACAAGGAGTTTCCAAACACTATCCTCTCTCACCAGGGCCACTCCAACATCCACTACCCTACCTTGTACCTCTTTTATTACCCCATCCATGTACAGATTGAACAACCATGGAGACATGACACATCCCTGTTTCAAACCAACTTTCAAAGAGAAAAATTCACTTAGTTCACCATCCACAAGCACTGCAGCCTTCGCACCATCATACATACTCTTCACAGCATTCAACAACTTCCCATCTACTCCATATATTCTTAACACTTTCCACAATCCTTGTCTATCCACCCTGTCATATGCTTTCTCCAAATCCATGAAAGCCGCATACAACTTCTTTCCCTTCTCTAGAAACTTTTCCACTAAAGATCTAAGAATGAATATCTGATCTACACAACCTCTTCCCTTCCTAAAGCCTCCCTGTTCTTCTCCAACTAATTTCTCTGTTCTTTCTCTAACTCTAAGTATCCTACCATACACTTTTCCTATTATACTAAGAAGACAAATGCCCCTATGATTACCACACACTTCTTTTCCCCTTTTCCTTTGTACAAGGGAATAATTATACCTGACTTCCAATCCTCCAGGACTCTACCTTCCTCCCAGGCCAATCTGCACATCTTCCACATCCATTCTACTACTATCTCTCCCCCATGCTTCAGCATTTCACCACACACTCCATCAATTCCTGGGGCTTTCCCCGATTTAACTTTCTTCATTGCTTCCACAACTTCTATCCTACTGGTTTCTTCCTGTCTTCTCACCTCCCTCCTTCTCCCAGCCATTCCCCAGCCACTTATACTCGCATTACTTCCATCCTCTACGTTCAACAATTCCTTAAAGTGTTCTCTCCATCTGTTCACTTTTTCTCCCTTCTCCACTAGTAATCTACCATTTTTATCTTTCACTCCCCTGCTAACTTCACTTCCACCCTGTCTTACTCTTTTCACTTCTTTCCAGAACATTTTCTTACAGTCTCTCCACTTTACACTCAAATTCCTTCCAAATTCCTCATCCACTCTCTTCTTACTCTCTCTTACTAATCTTTTCACCTCTCTCTTTCTTTCTACATATAACTCTCTCTTCCGCCTCTCAACTTCTTCCACGTCCCTATTTCTCATCCATTCATTGTATGCTTTCTTCTTTTGTGCCACAGCCTGTTTCACCTCTTCAGTCCACCATCATCATTATTTCCATCTCTGTCATCATCATCTTCATCATCATTATTTCCATATCTGTGATCATCACCATCATCATCATCATCATCATCATCATAATCATCATCATCATCATCATCATCATCATTGTCATCATCATCATCGTTTCCATTATTTCCATCACCACCACCACCATCATCATTATTTCCATCTCTGTCATTATCATCATCGACATCCCTGCTTGCCACTCAAATCCACAGTCAGAACTTTGATTTACCATTCTGCTGTGGCACTAACAAACATTCTGCAATTACTCTCTGCATTTACCCATCTCATACTACGAGCTAATAACACAACGCTCCTCATCCTTCACCTCAACCTCAGCACTCCAGTTCAACCCCAGTCAGCACCCCTTAACCTCCCACTCACCCTTAGCACTCATCTCTCCTTTACTCAGCACTTCCCACCTTTCACTTCAACCTCAAAATTAAGTATATCTCCAATTAGTAAACCCGCACCGTTCACCTAGAAATAGTACCTGTGTTGCCCCATCACCTTACTCTGAAAAATTAGTTCATTCCCACTCAACATCCTTTACCCTAATGCAATGCCTTTCTCACTCTTAACCCCTCACCCTTCACGGAGATTCAGCCTTCCTTTCATCCTTCATCCTAATCCTAAAATCAAGTCACCCTCATTCACCACACCCTAGCCTAGATTAAGTTCCATCCCCTCCCCCACTTTTCACCCTAATTCCAAACTTCAATTCACTCATCACCCTTCACCCTAGATTCAGCAGCAGTGTTTACCCCATCTCAAAATTTACTTCACCCTAACCCCCATTTACATTCAGTACTTCCATCCAGTTTTAAGATTCAGCACTTCCTTCACCTTTCACCTATGCTGCAGTACTAAATTATTCTTTAATCAGTACCTCTCACCTAGATTCAGGTATATACCTGTACAGCCCTCCCCCCTCACCCTCACCCTTCACCTTAACCTCGAGATTCATGTCAGCCTCACTTAGCACCCCTCACCTGACTTCACTACCTGTCTCCCCCTTCATCATAAACTCAGGTAACACTCAGGTTGCCTCCTACTTGTACCTCAGATTTTTTTTTTTTTTGTAGAGTCCCATTAATGTGTGAGTATTTAATTTTTGGTTCTGTGGTAATATCGTTTGTAAATATTAAAGCCTGTTTAGTAAGTCATATTAATTAACAAGAATACTTCCTTGATTTAATTTTTTTTCCATGGTCTGAAAATATTAGGATCTGTTCAGTAATCTGCATAAAATACCAAGACCACATCCGTTTTCTAAGTCAGTTAAAATTTTGATCTGACACACAAACATAGCCAATACAACACTTCGACTCCCATATACAATATCACTACAAGTATCCTTATTCATTCTTGGCCAGTATGAGAACGGGTAAATTCTGGCTGTCACTCTCCCTCAGAGGAAAAGGTCTGGCTGAGCAGTGGACCTTGTATGGACTGATATAGATACAAATTTCTACTCGTATGTGATAATCGAGTTTGCTCTTATCGATCTGGCTGTCTGTACATCTGTCTGTCTCCCTGTCTGTCTGTGTGTCGGCCTCTTTTCTCTATGTTTGTCCATCCGTCTGTCTGCCTGTCTGTCTATTATCGTTCTTTGTTCTCTTTGTCTGTCCATCTGTCTGTCGAAGCGTCCTATCTGTTTCTTTGCCTGTAACTCTTCCAGTACTATACGCTTTTCCTGACCTCAGTTGAATCTCCTGGATTTGACAAGAATTTAGGTCCTTTAATGACTAAGTTCAGGGTAGGCGACATCCACTTAGGTCATTTTGTGAGTATTCAGCGCAAATCAGGCCAACTCTGCTGTAGAAAATTTAGTTTGTGCAGATCCTCTCACATCAGTCATGCAGTTCCTCTCACGTCAGTCACATCCATTCATACCTTTTTTTTATCGATTAATGTAAAGCCATGTGAAGCTGTGTGTGGAAATATCAGCCCTATCCATGAGATGCTGTCAAAGATGGGAACTTTTTGAAACATATTAATGTCTCGCAGGCAGCGCTGGGATGGTGGGGGTGAGGGATTGGAAGTTGAGTTTATTAAGATGAACAACGTAAATTTTCGAGACATCCAGGGAACAGTAATAATAATAATAATAATAATAATAATAAATAATAATAATAACAGCATCAGAAACAAATAATGCCGTTCTTGTGGAGTAGGAGTTTTCCGATGTCGCGAAAAACAGTCGTAGGCAACCATAAAAATAAATATATGAAAATCAGTAAATAAATAACATCGATTCCATTCCACCTTGTCATTGATGCTCCTGCCTATTTCTTTGCCTTCACCCCTTGATCTCCGTTTTCTACTCTCTATTTACACTCCAAAGGCAGGTTAATTAGTCTAGTTTTTTTCTTTTCATTTTCTTTTTCTTTTTTTTCAGTGGTTAATGTTAATGGGTCCTCTTGTCGCAGTCTCATCCTCCCAGACACCGGCCAGTCATCTGAGAGAGAGAGAGAGAGAGAGAGAGAGAGAGAGAGAGAGAGAGAGAGAGAGAGAGAGAGAGAGAGAGAACGCTAGATTAAGGGATCTTGTATTAAGAGAAATATAAGATTAAGGACGATTTCTAGCAGGAATGATAGTAATAAATGACAGAGAGAGAGAGAGAGAGGAATAGACAGGGAAAGCGAAGAGGTAAGAGGGGAGAGTAAAGAGGAGAAAAGTGAGAGAGAGAGGGGAGGAGAAAAGTGAGAGAGAGAGAGAGAGAGAGAGAGAGAGAGAGAGAGAGAGAGATCGTATTGGTGTTAAGAAGCGTCACGAATTGTAATTAATAAAGTAAATATCTCAAGTTCCATGATTAAGTTGCCAAATAAAATCGCTAATTACATACAGTGTCTCAGCTTCAGTGAATAAGACATCATTTTAATCTGTAAATAAGAACATACATAAAAAAATATATATATCCTTGCATCTTGAGTGTCCCTAATTCGATTACTATTATTATTATTAATTATTATTATTAATTATTATTATTATTATTATTATTATTATTATTATTATTATTATTTTATTCCTTCGTCCATCCATAGGTATTATGAAGTCTGTATGATGATGATGATGATGATTATTATTGTTATTATTATTATTATAAACTAATACATCAAATACACAAATAAATATCATGTCAACTATATAAACCACGAGATAAAACCGTTAAATAAAACACACACACACACACACACACACACACACACACACACACACACACACACACACACACACACACACACACACACACACACACACACACACACACACACACACACACACACACACACACACACACACACACACACACACACACACACACACAATACTTTCACTTTCTCAGCTACTGTGGGAAGCTCCTGCAAGATGGTAGCTCTATCATGACTCTCTTGACGCGTTTAACTTTTTTTCCCCCAATGTCTTACACACGAATTTCTTTTTTCTTCAGGTGGGGAGGAAATACTCTTGGAAGGCGGGCTGGTAAAGGGTCACTCACACCTGTTTATGTGAGTACGAGAAATGGTGGTGGATTCTGTTTTGGTATTTTCTCTCTCTCTCTCTCTCTCTCTCTCTCTCTCTCTCTCTCTCTCTCTATCTATCTATCTATCTATCTATCTATCTATTTTTAAGAGTCTTCATTCTAAATATCAAAAAACTTTCTTTAATTTTTACTTCATTTCAGGGAAAAAAGAGAACCGAGGATTTGTATTATTATTATTATTATTATTATTATTATTATTATTATTATTATTATTATTTACTACTACTACAACTACTACTACTACTACTACTACTGCTACTGCTACTACTACTACTACTGCTTGGTCCCTCAAGCAGCAAATATTTACCATGAGAAAACGGAAAATATTCTTAGTAAAATAACCATTAGTAAGGAGGACGTATTGAAAGAAATTAATAAGTTAAAACCTCAAAAATCGCCAGGTCCGGACGATATATATGCAAAAATTGTAAAAGAAACCAAAGAAGAATTATGTCAGCCACTTTTAACGTTATTTAATGACTCTTTAAGTTCAGGAGAAGTTCCAGAGGCGTGGAAAACCGCAAACGTAGTGCCCATCTTTAAAAAGGGTGATAAATCAGCTGCGTCGAATTATCGTCCGATAAGTCTAACGTCAATAGTAGGAAAAATGTTAGAGTCAATTTTGGCAAATAAGATTAGAGAATACTTAGAAAGATTTAATCTTATTAACGAAAGTCAGCACGGATTCAGGCAAGGACGATCCTGCCTGACAAATTTGTTGTCATTCTACTCGGAGGTCTATGAGGCAGTAGATAGCGATAAAGCTTACGATGTTATTTATCTGGACTTTAGTAAAGCTTTTGATAGGGTCCCACACGAAAGGTTAGTTAGAAAGGTTCGAGCACACGGTATAGACGGCGATATCTTAAAATGGATAGAATCCTGGCTGAAAGGACGAAAGCAGAGAGTATTAATAAATGGAACTAAGTCGGACTGGGGATTAGTAACTAGCGGTGTACCACAGGGTTCAGTATTCGGTCCCTTATTATTTATCATATATATAAATGATCTAGACTTAGGAGTCAATAGCAGCATAAGCAAATTTGCCAACGATACAAAAATAGGGCGTATCATTAACTCGACTGACGATTGCCATAACTTACAAAAAGACCTCGATACATTGTCCAAATGGTCCAAAACTTGGCAAATGGAATTTGACGTTGAAAAATGTAAAGTACTTAACGTAGGCAAGACCATTGGAGATACTAAATACAGCTTAGATAACAAAGAAACTAGCAAATCGGTATGCGAGAGAGATCTAGGAGTTATGATTAGTAACGACCTTAAACCAAGGCAACAGTGTATTAATGCGAGAAATAAAGCAAATAGGGTCCTAGGATTTATTTCGAGAAGCGTGAGCAATAGATCATCTAAAGTAATACTGAAACTTTATCTAGCATTAGTAAGGCCACATTTAGACTACGCAGTACAATTTTGGTGTCCTTACTATAGAATGGATATTAATTCATTAGAAAGTGTACAGAGAAGAATGACTAAAATGATACATGACGTCCGGAACCTGTCATATGAAGACAGACTGAAAAGACTAAGTCTGCATTCGCTAGAGAGGCGTAGAGTAAGGGGAGACTTAATTGAGGTGTTTAAGTGGATGAATGGTATAAATAAGGGAGATATTAGCAAGGTACTTAAAGTGAGCATACAGGATAGAACTAGAAATAATGGTTTCAAACTAGAAAAATTCCGTTTCAGAAAGGAAATCGGTAGAAATTGGTTTGGTAATAGAGTAGTAGACGAATGGAATAAGCTACCTAGTAAAGTAGTTGCTGCCTCTTCCATTGAGAGTTTCAAGCATAGGCTAGATAAGCATATGACAAATAAGGGGTGGATATAGAATAAAGAAAATCTTATAACCAATACTAATTCAAAAAAAATTTCTTTTCAGGTTACACTATGATAGTCTCTATTCTCCTTTCACACTTTCCTGTAAAATGTCCAAGCCAGTTTTTCTATACGGCGTGGTGTTCTTTCTGACTTTTTCCTGCCGGCTTCGGTTGGAGGGTTTGGAGGGCGGGGGAGAGCCTTCTTCTTTGCTATCCTTATCTTATTCTAGTAGTTCAGTTACTCTTCTAGGAGCTGCCTAGCATGGGCCAACCGGCCTACTGCAGTTATCCTCTCTTCTTATGTTCTTATGTTCTTATTACTATTATTATTATTATTATTATTATTATTATTATTATTATTATTATTAAACCCCTTACTAAATTAATCCGCCACATTTATTATTATTCTTGCTCTCGCGTTTTCTATACAGGAACTCTTGTGAAAATTAGTTACCTGCCCTTTTCATCCTTCTCGCCAATTTCCGTTCTTCCTCGACGGCTTTCGGAGATTTGGGTAATATTCTCCCTTTCACCTGGGCATCTGCTCAGGTAAAACATCCGTGAAGGAGTGTGTGTGTGTGTGTGTGTGTGTGTGTGTGTGTGTGTGTGTGTGTGTGTGTGTGTGTGTGTGTGTGTGTGTGTGTGTGTGTGTGTGTGTGTGTGTGTGTGTGTGTGTGTGTGTGTGTGTGTGTGTGTGTGTGTGTGTGTGTGTGTGTGTGTGTGTGTGTGTGTGAGAGAGAGAGAGAGAGAGAGAGAGAGAGAGAGAGTGATGCAGCTTGTTTTGTTTGGAGGAAAACGTGTTAAAAAAAATCCAGATTCTGTGAAAGAGAGAGAGAGAGAGAGAGAGAGACTGTACACCTTATGTCGAAAAACGTGCTTTAAAAAAAATCAAGAATCCGCCTTTTCTAGCCCCTCTCACATAAATCCCCTTCTTCCTTTGCGGCTTAGGGGGATTTACGCAATTTTCCCCATTCACTAAGAGGGGATTTACGCAATAATCCCCATTTCACAAGGAGGGTCTGATCGCCTAAAAATATCCGTGAAAGTGAGAAAAGGATGCAACTCCATTTTCTCTTTTTTGTGGGACTTATAGAGGTAATCGGGTTGAAGAGTCTATAGAAAACGTGGTGCTGATTTTACGTCCAGAGAGAGAGAGAGAGAGAGAGAGAGAAAGGGGCGTGTGAAAAGAAGGTGCATCAGAAGTGAGAAATGAAGTGTGAGGGGACGGATTTTGTGTGTGTGTGTGTGTGTGTGTGTGTGTGTGTGTGTGTGTGTGTGTGTGTGTGTGTGTAAGAGAGAGAGAGAGAGAAAGTTACATTAGAGTTACATAGATACACAGACCACACAGACCTTACGGTCCCTACGAGGTGGTCCGGCCTTAATCCTAATATAGTGCATAGGAGCAGGAGAAAAGGATAGCACAGCAGAAGGCTCTCTCCCCCACCCTCCAGACCCTCCGGCATTTGCCGTACAGGTGTCATAAAGACTTTGTAGTTACTTGTAGAGAAGTATATTTTAGACTTGTGGTCGAGCGGCTTTTATATCTTGTAGTAGCTTCCCCACCAGATGTCATGTAGTGACGGGAGAGGTAAAGAATAGTATGGGACTATTTTTATTTGTCTTGGAAATATTTAACAGGTCTCTCACATGGGAAGAGTATAAGTCCCGGGTAGCTACCTTCCTGTCTCGCTATCTCTCTCTCTCTCTGTTCTAAGGCTAATCTCCGTCTCGACCTCTCTCTAGGGTCACTTGTCTCCTTCTACTCTCTCTTTCCTAAAATCTGGTGTAGCAGGGGTGTGTCACGTGTGTTCCTCGTGGATCTTTGTTCACGAGAGGACTGCTGACAGCTAACTGCATCATCTCCTTACTGGCCGCTGTCGTCAGCTTTCCTCAGTGTTAAGAGTGTGTAAGCATGTTTAGCACTGCTCGATTCTCGCAGACACAACACCTTCTCATCATCTGACTTCCTGCTTCTATCTGTCTCTCTATCTATCTATTTATCTATCTATCTATTATGTAGTCCTACACAGGAAACAAGAGAGGAAGTAATACCTCGCAGGAATGAAAAACCTGAAGGAATTTTATAGGATCGGCAGAAAGTAGAATAATATGGAAAAGGAAAATTTGGGCATACAGCCACATACTCTATGCATGCATTTTTTTTTTTTTTTTTTTTTAATCAAAAGATGAATAGAATGTTTATCTATTATTTATTTTCTATAATATTGTCTGTGTCTAATAGACACATGAATGCAGACGCGAATATGCAATAATTGCTCCATCCTAACTAAACGATACCAATTGCGTCGAGATACATGTCCAGTCTCTTTTTAAACATATTTATGGTACCACTTTCAATCACATTCCCAGGGAGTTTATTCCATTCGCTTACAACAGAGTAAGTGAAGAAGTTTTTGGTTGTATCAAGATTAGCCCTCCTTGCTTGCAACTTCATACCATTTCCTCGAGTTACAGTCTCGTCAATTACTGTGAATAGCTTGTTTGAATCAGTATTACTGAAGCCTTTTAGCATCTTAAAACATTCAATCAGTTGTCCCCTGAGTCTCCGTTTTCTAAGAGAGAATAGGTTTAATTCCTTTAGTCTCTCGAGGTATGGTTCATTCCTCAGGGACGGGATTAACTTGGTAGCCCTACGCTGGACCGCTTCCAGTATTTCTATATCTTTAATTAGGTGAGGCGCCCAAAACTGCACTGCAAACTCTAAGTGTGGCCTGACTATGCTTTTGTATAGGGGGATTACAATATCTTTGCTTTTATATGTAAAATGTCTTTTGATGAAGCCTAGGGTCCTGTTGGCTTTATTGGCGGCAGAGATACATTGATTCGAACATTTCAGATCGTCTGAAATTAGTACGCCTAGATCCTTAACTAGTGAGGACTTGCTAATGATTTGGCCCTTCATTTCGTAATCATACCTTTTGTTTTTCGTCCCACATTGCAGTACCTGACATTTGCTTACATTGAAGGACATTTGCCATTTTTCTGACCAGCTGATAATTTTATCAAGGTCATTTTGAAGGCTAATTCTGTCTTCTTCAGTTAATATAGTGTTGCCGATTTTTGTGTCGTCTGCAAATTTAGAAATGAAGTTGTTTAGGCCAACATCGATATCGTTAATATACATAATAAATAGGACTGGTCCCAACACTGATCCCTGAGGAACACCACTGGTCACTGGAGCCCAGAGAGAGAGAGAGAGAGAGAGAGACCCTGTGTAATCCAGGCATTGAGTGTTTTGTAATCCCGGGCTAATATCTGGTGCATTTCACGCCCCCTCAGGATAATGGCCAGGAGAAAGAAACGATAAAAACATCAGGAAGGAGGAGGAGGAGGAGGAGGTGGTGGTGGTGTGGTGTGGTGGTGATGGTGATGATGATAATGATGGATTAGATTTTTATTATTATTATTATTATTATTACTACTACTGCTATTATTATTATTATTATTATTATTATTATTATCATTATTATTATATTTTTCACGTATTTTTTTTTTCTTCATCTACTTAGCAGTAAAATATTGTCTAATCCTCCCTACCTGCTTCTCCCATTTGTCAGTTCCCTGCCATCTTATTTCTTTTTTCTTTTTTCTCCATTACCCGTGATTTTTTTCCCCTTCAGATACTTTCTAATTGTACATCTTGCTTGTCTCCTGCAGCCCACTTTCCAATAATCTTGTTTTTCTTGTTTTTTTCCCTCAACACATTCCTATTACACTGCTTATTTTCTTGACCCTTTGCCTGATAATTACGAACTTCAATTGTGTTTTATTCTGGGTAAAGTTGGACGATTTTATTCATTAGAGAAATATGTTGTATTAAAAAGGTAAACCTGTTCAATACGAGGAAGTTTTATTTGATTCTTCTACTTGCCAGACGATTTTGTTTTTCAGATGAAGATAGACCGCTTGGAACAGGGAAATACAGCACGATTTTACTAACCTAAGATGCATCCTTGGTAGTCATTGAGTTAGAGAGAGAGAGAGAGAGACAGACAGACAGACAGACAGACAGACAGACAGAGCCAGAGACAGAGACAGACAGACAGACAGAGCCAGAGACAGACAGACAGACAGACAGACAGAGACAGAGACAGACAGAGCCAGAGACAGACAGACAGAGACAGACAGACAGACAGGGAGAGAGAGAGAGAGAGAGAGAGAGAGAGAGAGAGAGAGAGAGAGAGAGTCTACTAAGGTGTCAAATGAAAATCAAAGGAGGAGGTATGAGACAAAAAGGTGTACTGCGAAGAGTAAGAAGTTGTGTAAGGAAGGGGAAAGGAAGAGAAATAAGCGTGGAAGAAGAAAAGGGAGTATTAGAGGAGAGAAGAGTGCATATGAAGAAGGGATGGGGACACGGAGGGAAGGCATGATAGGGAAGAATGAAGGGAGAGATCAGAAGGGAGACAGAGAGAGAAGATGGAGACCAAGAAGGGGAGAGAGAGGAGAGTAGGTGGGAGGAAATCGGATGAAGGGACGGAGGAAAAATGGAGGGAGACGGGATGGAAGGAGAAAAGAAAGGCGAGAGGGAGGGAAGCAGAGATAGGAAAGAGCAGAGAGAGGGAAGAGGAAAGAGGAAGGGAGAGGGAAGCGATGGAGAAGGGAGCGAAGCCGGAGAAAAGGAGAGCGAGGGAAGGTAAAGAAGAACAAAAAGAAGAAGGAGGGAAAGGTCAGAGGGTTGGAGAGA
>NC_136972.1:25770860-25780860 GCF_032717465.1 Coenobita brevimanus | reverse complement strand
TGTGTGTGAGAGAGAGAGAGAGAGAGAGAGAGAGAGAGAGAGAAAATAAGCAAGACACGACGCAGTTCTTTGCAGTGGAAGAGATAGTAAACCGGGAACCAGATTTGGAGTTGTAAAAAATGTGGACGGTAAATATGTAAATAACTTCTGATAAAAACATGGCGTTGATAGTGACTGTCTATTTATGGGGTGGAAGGTAGCTGAGAGAGAGAGAGAGGGAGAGAGAGAGAGAGAGAGAGAGAGAGAGAGAGAGAACTGTGAAAAAATATAAAAATAAAGATAATACCAAGACCAATGATAAAGTCAGTATATAATTGCATTTAATGAGTGAAAGAGAGAGAGAGAGAGAGAGAGAGAGAGAGAGAGAGAGAGAGAGAGAGAGAATGATGAAAACAGACAATTATGACGAATTAGTCACATATTTCATCATGAAAAAAATAATTCACAATAAAACACGAAAAAGTAAAAAATAAAAAAATAAAAACATTACTATTAAGCCTCAATAATTTACACAAGTTGAGAAACATATATAAAAAATAAAGAAGGGGGGGAAATAGGCAAAAAATAAAAATAAATCTCTCCTCAAAACCGAAGAAATTGCTGAAGGAAAGAGAAAGGACAGAGAGATATAGGATAAAGGAAGATGTATTTTCCCCCGATGCCACCGATAGAAAACCGGTATTAAAATCGGGCGAGAGAAAACGGGGAGCCGATATGCTTTATTTATTTATCGGGTGGGAGGAGACGGGGGAAGGTGAAAGTAGGTGAGAGAGAGAGAGAGAGAGAGAGAGAGAGAGAGAGAGAGAGAGAGAGAGAGAGAGGGAGGATGATTGAGCATGGATAATTGTGGCGAGAGAGAGGAGTGAAAAATGGACGACAGAGAGAGAGAAAGAGAGAGGGGGGGGGACTGAAATGAAAGGGGAAAGAATACAAGGATGGAGGGAGTAATGAAAGGAACACGATGTAAAAAGAAATGAAGTATGGAAGGAAGGAAGGAGGAAAGGAGAGAAAGAAGGAAACAGAGATTTAAAAGGGGGATGCAGTTCAGAGGGAGTAGAGAAATATAATGGAGAGACGGAGGGTGAAAAATTGGCGAAAGAGGAGAGGAACAGAAATGTAAAAACTGAATAAATGAAAAAAATGAATTAGATCTATGAAGGAAAGTTGAAAAGAGTGGGAGAGAGAAAATGAGGTGGGAGGGGGAGGAAGAGGGTAGAGGAAAAAGTGATGTAATGGAGGAGAGAGAGAAAAATGAGAGGTGGTTATGTGTGGGAGGGGGAGGAAGGAAGAGGAATGAAGGAGCGTAAAGGAAGAGGAAGAGAGGGGAAGGAAAGGAAGGGAAGGAGGAAGGAAAGGGAGAGGAGGAGGAAGGAAAGGGAGAGAAGGAGGAAGGAAAGGGAGAGAAGGAGGAAGGAAAGGGAGAGGAGGAGGAAGGAAAGGGGGGAAGGAGGAAGGAAAGGGAGGGAAGGAGATAGGTAAGGTGCTGGGGGTAGGGGGAGGAGTCAGAGAGAGAAAGAATCAGGAAGAAGGAAGGAAAAGAGAGAGGAAGGTAAGGTGATGGAGGGAGGGGTGGGGAGGGGGAGGGAGAAGGAGTGCAGAGGTGAAGGAGAAAGGAGATTAATCAAGAAGGTAAGGCACGATGAGGAAAGGGTGAGGAGGGTATGAAAAAAAGGAAGAAGAAAGGAAAGATGAAACAGAGATAAATTAAAGTAAAGGGGAATGGAGAGAGCGAGAGGAATGAAGATGGACAAGGAAGTAGTAGAGGAGGACGAAGAAAAAAAAAGTAACATTAGGGAATAACTTAGAAGAGGGAAAAGAGAAGGGGGAGTGTTACTGAGCTGCTGGGAATGGAAATAGAAAAAGAGGGAAAAAAAAGAAGAGGAAGAAGAAGGAGAGGAAGAAAAAGAAGAGGAAGAAGAAAAAGAAGAAGAGGAAGAATAAAAAGAAGAAGAGGAAGAAGAACAAGACGAAGAGGAAGAAGAACAAGAAGAAGAGGAAGAAGAACAAGAAGAAGAGGAAGAATAAAAAGAAGAAGGGGAGGAAGAACAAGAAGAAAAGGAAGAAGAAAAAGAAGAAGAAGAAGAAAAGGGAGGATAAAATAAGATGGAGAAAAGGAAGAAGAAAGTAAAGCTGAAGTAAGGCGATAAAAAAAAAAAAAAGAGAGAGAAAAGGAGAGAGGCGAGTGAAAGTGGACTGACTGGAAAGGGGTTAGAAGGAGACGAAAGGAAGGACAAAAATAAGAAGATGGAGAGAGAGAATTGATACAAGAAGGAAAAGAAAGAGTAATTATTGAAGTAAGGAGGAGAGAGAGAGAGAGGAAAGTGTCTCGCAAGGAAAGGGGATATTAGGAGAGAAAGGGAAAGATAAAGTAAGACAGTATGAGAAAGGGGAGAGAGAGCAAAAATAGATTACAAAACAAGTAAGTGGAGATGTTAAGGGTGTATGGAGAAAAAAGGAAGGGAGATGCACAAAGAATGAAGTGAAGAGGGCCAAAGAAAAAAGGAAAATAAAAATAAAAGCACTTGAAGGGGAGAGAAGAAACTGGAGATAATATTACTGTGAAGGAGAAATAGTGGAAGAAGAATGGATAATAAAGGAAGAGAAAAAGGAAGAGATCGTAAAGGAGATGAAAGTGGATTGCGAGGGAAGGAGGAGGAAAACAAAAGGAGGAGTAGGAAACAGATGTAAAAGGGAGAAATCTGAAAGGAGAATTGTAAGCTGATAGGGAAAAATGGAAGTAATAACAGAGGAAGAGAGAAGAGGAAATAGACAGAAGAAGGAGAAATAGCAAGGGAAGACTGAATGCTAAGAAAATGAGAAAGACGTAAAAAAATGTGGAGCATGGAGAAAATGAAGGAGCATGAGGGAGAAGGAAGGAATAGGAAGGGAGGAATGGGGGTCGATGATAAAATAAGAGAGAAAAAGAGTGAGAAGCATGAGAATGAATGAGGAAAGGAGGGGGAGATGTAGAAATGAATGGCTGAATGAATGAATGAGCCGAGGAAAAAAAATTAAGGAATATAAGCTGAAATACAAGAACCGAACAGAAAGGAAAAAAGGAAGAGATGATTGAGAGCTTATAAAAAAATAGAAGAAAGGAAAGGAAATACTGAAGCATGAGAGACAACGAGAGAAGTGAAACATGAGAATGGAAATATAAGATAGAGAAGGATAGAACAGGATGATATATAGAGGGACTAGAAAAAAAAATAGAGGAATGAAAAAGAAAGAATGATGCACTTTTGAGAAGACTGAGAAAGAAATGAATGACAGGGAAGAGAGGACGAGGGGAAGAACTGAGAGTAGAGAGAGAAAGAGGCTGTAAGAGAGAAAAGAACGGTGTGTGTGTGTGTGTGTGTGTGTGTGTGTGTGTGTGTGTGAGAGAGAGAGAGAGAGAGAGAGAGAGAGCAAGGAAAAACGAGAAACAGAAGACAGGAAAAGACAGAAGGAAAGAAGTGTGAAGGAAGGTGAGAAGGCACACAAAGAGATAAGGATGAAATCTGATGAAACGTCAGGATGGAGAAGAAGGAAGCGACAAAGATGAAAGATAAGAACAGGGAAGAAAGGCAGGAAAGAAACAGGAAGACGAGGAGAGAGAAAAGGGGGATAGATATGAGAAACGGAGGATAGGAGAGAGGACGGACGGGAAGAAGAGGGATGAATGAGATTGAGAGAGAGAGAGAGAGAGAGAGAAAGGGGTGACGGTATGTATGACCGGATGTCCTTCCCGGCTCAGTGGCACTAAAGGGTCGTGAGGAAGAGAGAGAGAGAGAGAGAGAGAGAGAGAGAGAGAGAGAGAGAGAGAGAGACGAGGAGGAGGAGGAGGGAGGGTAGGGAGAGGAGTTGAAAGGAGGGTGAAGAATATAGTTGGAGGCGAGGGAGGGGAAGGAAGAGGAATGGATGGAAAGGGAGGGGGGAAGGAGAGGAGGAAGGAAAGGAGAAGCGGCCGGGATTGATAAGGGAGAGGGAGGGAGGGAGGGAGAGAAGAATGAAGGAGAGTAGGGATGGGGGGGGGAGGAGAGCAGAGAGGAGGAGGAAGGACAAATCAGTGAGGGAGGGAAGGGAGGAGGAATGCAAGGAGAAAGAGAGAGAGAATGGGGATGGAAGGAAGAGGAGAGACGACCGGGGTAGACAGGGGAGAGGGAGAGAGGGGAGGGGGAGGAGGGGGAAAGAAGAATGAATGAATCGCAGAGATGGGTAGGGGAGGGAGAGGGGGAGGGAGGAAAGAGAGAAAAGATGGCATCCTTGAATGGGAGACACCAGTCCAGGTAGGTAGAGAGAGTGGGGGATGAGGCAGCCCATATTTTTTCTCTGTACAGTTACGGTCAGTAGTCTGTGTACACTTATAGGATTCCGACCTTTTGAAACGAGATTCCAACCCACCTTGAGTATTACTGGTTAGTTTGGGTAGATATTGCTGGGGTCTTATACGGACGCGAGAGATTGTAAAGAATTAACCTCGAATGCACCTATTTACCTGTAGATTAATTAATCAGTGGGTAGATTGCTTAGATATTGCTAGGTTCTGATACAGACTCGAGGGAATATAAGAATTACTAACCTCGAGTGCACCTATTTACCTGTACTTTAATTGATCAGTGCGACTGCTGCAGGTGTATGGCCGTATAAAGGTGAGTAAAGCAGGATGTGGAAAGTAATCAAACACAATGTATTTGCTCTCCAGTATTGGTCCCAGTTACCTTCCTAGGCTCCTACTGAAAGGAAGTGAAGTTAGAGAGAGAGAGAGAGAGAGAGAGAGAGAGAGAGAGGACAAGATATACTAACCTTAATGAGGCAAAGTAAAACAAAAAATTAATTTCGATGGCCTCCTTGTGTATTAAATCAAGGCCTACATGCTTTGGCTGAGCTGAGAAAATTCACAGCCTTCAAATAGTTAATCTTTATTTCCCTAGACCTCTCTGTGGTTAAACTTTACTTCCTTAGCCCTTTCTCTTCTCCTTTACTAATTGAACCCGCGTGAGGAACCTTGTCAAAGAGGGTAATAAAGTCGAGGAAAATGATATCGTGAACTTTTACTCTGACACACGGAGGTCGTAAGAAGGAAGAGGCGTCAGTCAAGAAAGATGAGTGGCAATAAGGCACTGAAGGTTTGATAGGAAAATGAAAGGAAATGATGAAGAGGGGAAAGGGGAATGTGTGTGAGGGGATGGGGGAGTGTGTGTGTGTGTGTGTGTGTGTGTGTGTGTGTGTGTGTGTGTGTGTGTGTGTGTGTGAGAGAGAGAGAGAGAGAGAGAGAGAGAGAGAGTGAGTAAAGTAAGGAGATAGACAGGGAGTGTTAAGGAGAAGAAGGAGGTGGGAAGAGAGACTGTTATACTGTATGTGAGAGGGATGGAAAGAAGGTGGAGGCGGGGAAGGAATGAGGAGAGGGAAGATGAGGGATGAGTGGAAGGAAGGAAGTGATGAAAGAAGATAAAGGTGACGGAGGCATGAGGGAGAGAGGGAGGCATATGAGAGGGAGGGAAGTGAGTGATGAGAGAGGGGAAGAAAAGGAAGGTCATTGCACTGAGGATAAATGTAATGTTTGATTATATAAAAAAAAAATGTGGTTATATCTAAACATGTGGATCTGTGTTTTTATTTCACAAAGCATGACTGTCTTATATGTATTATGTACTAGTATATATATATGTAAAGATAAATAGATAGAGATATGGATAATAGAATGTTTTGTGTGTTTTTTTCGTACACAGAGAGAGACGAACGAAATACATAAGGACGCCACACGTATTTTAACGAAAAAAAGAAAAAACGCCAAACAAAAACACCCAAATAAAAAGAAAAGTTGAAACCTCCCGAAACCAAAGTAAAAGAAACCCTCCCCAGAAGTAGAAAAAATATGGTACGAGATAAATAAATGTAAACCGAGTAGACAGGGAGCGGAAGAAAGGGAGGAAGGGAGGAGGGCTCTAGGGAACACAATTTGGGCACCTGGTTGTAAAAAGGAGAGGGGCGCGTGCCAGAGGAGGGAGGGAGGGAGGAAGGAAGGGAGGCTTTAAAGAGAAGTGTAGAGGGCAAAGGGCAGGGCAGGGTTAGGACATCGGTAGGGCAGGATTGTGTAAGCAGGGTAGGACGGGATAGGGCAGGGAAGGGCATTGTAGGGTAGGGTAGGGTAGTGTAGGGTAGGGTAGGGCAGTGTAGAGTAGGGTAGGACAGGATAGGGCAGGGAAGGGCAGTGTAGGGTAGGGCAGTGTAGGGTAGGGCAGTGTAGGGTAGGGCAGTGTAGAGTAGGGTAGGGTATGGGGGGAAGAGCGAGGGGAGGCTTTAAAGACGTGTAGAGGGCAAAGGGCAGGGCAGGACAAAGGAAGTAGAGGGAAGAAGGATTTTAAGAAGTTTAGAAGGAGAGGATGGGATGGGGTAGAATATGAGAGGAGAGGCTAGGATAGAGTAGGCTAGGGGAGGGAAGGGTAGGCTGGGCATGGACACACACACAGTTAATAGAAAACACACCAAACAGTTTACGATCCAAGCGAGCTGGCCTGGTATTATAAATATTTACAGAAAAACTTTTTCCTTAGTCATAGAACCAAGAGGTGTTAGTGATATATATCTGAAATGAAAGTTTTAGCAGTACAGGATTGGGTAAAGAAAAGGCAAGGCAGAGTTGGGTAATACAGAAAGGCAGTGCAGAATGGAACAGGACAGAGTAGGGTAAGGTAGGATAGGACAGGGAGGAGTAGGGTAGGATAGAGTAAGGACTGGAGGAAAGTTCTGCAAGGATTTAGGAAAGATAAATAATGAAATGAAAGGGAAAAAGATTAAAGAAAAGAAGAGTTATAATTAATTAGAAGAGTTGGGGGACGGGAAGGGAAGGTTGTGAGTTTGTGTGGGAACAGGAGATTAGAAGGGGCAATAAGGAAGAGTTTAAAAGGTTTAGGTAAGATAAAGGGAGATTCTGAAGGGCAAAAGGGTAAGACAGAACATTTGTTAGGGCTGTGAAAAGGGGAGAGGTTAGGAAGGGTATTGTGAAGGTTGGGTAAAAATGAAGTTAGATTTTAGAAAGGGTGAAGGGTAAGACAGAGCACGTGTTAAGGTGAAAGAAAAGGGGAGGAAAGTGCTTTGGTCAGGGGGGAGGTTAGGAAGAGTAGTAAGAGAGATTAAAAGGCTTAGGTAAGATGAAGGGACCTTGGAAGGGACTAAGGGTAATACAGAGCACGTGTTAAGATTAAGGAAAAGGGGGAAAGGGCAGGTGATTGAAGTAGTAGCAGGAGGTTAGAAAGGGCAGTGACAAAAGATTGAAAAGGTTTAGGTAAGACAAAAGGAGACGGTGTAAAGGGTGAAATAGGGCACATGTTAAGAGTTAAAGAAAGGGAGGACAGGACAGAGCTGGTTATTAGTTGTGAGTTAGGATGAGATCAGGCCAAACAAGGGAGTGGGGATTTTAGAAATGCTTTTGGAAGAGAAAGAAAAATATCCAGCTTTTCAACAGCGGATGTCGACTTTTCAGTTTCACTCTTGCTGACGAGAAACAGCTTTTACTCGCCACTAGGAAGCTCCCAGTGTATAAAGATGATGAATTACGTAAACATGTTGAATCATTAAACCACGACTGGTGCTTTATCCATCTTACTTTTCTGTCTGTCTATCTGTTGCCAGACACCTTAATCCCGTAGGGGGTGGCCACAAACAAATTGCCTCCATGTCGCCCTGTTCCCCGCCCTCTTACCCTTGCTAACATCAAACGATTTTCTTTTGCCCCTGGGAGCCCTTTCAAGGTGTGGGGTGATATGCGCAATAGGTAAAGTTTAAGTCTTTATTTCATTGGCTTAGAAGGCTCTTATCACATTTTCCTAAGTAATTTTCCTTTGCACTTTAAACCTTATCTTCTCTTGTATGTAATTTTACGCCTTCTGAAAATGAACATTGTTTGCTTAAGTTACAAGCTAGAGAGTATAAACAAACCAAATGCAGAAATAAACTGGTAAGGAAGAGGTACAAGGGAGCCTTCTAAAACCACGACAAATACAATCCCAAACACTTATTAAGGAAAAATGAATGGGCATGTCAAATGCAGAAAAAAAATATGGTAAGGAAGAGGTACAAGAGAGTCTAGTAAATCCACCTCACTCCCCCCCCTAAAAAAAAAAAAAAAAAAAAACAAGCACTTATAAGAGAAAAATTAATGGGTAAGTCAAGGCAGTATATTGGAAAGGAACTTGGGGTTAAACAGCACAGATTAGAACAGATCTGAATGATAAAGGGGAATTTGTGAGGAGCAGAGGTCAAGAGAGGTCACTGAGAGATTAACCCCTTGAGAACAAAACAGCTTTTATGTATTTATTAAGTTACAGCTGGATGCTTTCTCAGATTGGTTTTGCATGTGACCCGTTATTATTATTTTTATTTTATTTTTATTGCTTTTTAATGGATACAAGGTACAGTACATGCTAGACCTACAAGAAACTGCTGGTGTGTATGCAAAGATCAGTAAACGAAGACTTACTTGGGAGATTCCGAAGTCGAACAGAATAGTCATGATTTTATTATTATTATTATTATTATTATTATTATTATTATTATTATTATTATTATTGTTGTTGTTGTTGTTGTTGTTGTTGTTGTTGTTCCTATTACTGCTACTACTACTACTATTTTATTTTTTTCATATTACAAATCATTACTGCAGATAGCTACTCAATATCAAAATACGTTTGAGTACATAAAACATCAACAAGTAAGGATGATGACTTACGGAGCCTCAGAGTCCACTAACACACAGTTCAATGAGAGTGGGAAGTTAGAAATGGCACCAGGATGAAGCTAGAATACAGCAAGGTAAATACAGGTGTTGAGGGAAGGCAAAAAGTAACCCGAGGGATGGGAAGGAAAGCTGAAAGGTCAAAGGAAGGGAGGAGTCTTATGGAGGTGAAGGTGAAGAAGGGAAGCGTGGACTGTGTAGAGGAGAGTGGATCTGTAAGCGAAAGGTGAGAACAACTGGGATGTAAAGAGAGAGAGACAGAGACAGAGAGAATGGTATAAAGGATGAGAAAGTTATTAATTACAGGTATAGGTAGAATTAGGGAAGGAAATTTGCTTGGAAGAAGAGCAGATGTGAGGGGAGAGAGAGAGAGAGAGGTGGGGGGGGGAAGGAGACAGGCCACTTTAAAGTAGATAAAAAAGGCTATGTACAATTTAGGAAAGATATCAAAGTAATTAAAAGTAGATGTGGGGTAGGAAAGTAACAGGAACTGGATTTTTAGAGAAGGGAAAGCCAGCGGGAGTAGGAAAAAGAAGTTGCTTAAAGGTGAACTTGTAGGAAAGCCACGTGGGGGTAGAAAAAAGGGAGATTGTTTAGAGGTTAAGAAGGTTATTGACCCCCTCTACCAGGTGAGTGTTTTAAGGTGAATTTAATGGCATGGTGATGGGTAGAAATTAATAAACATACTATAAATGCGTTGTGCTGCAGAGGTTGACTGAGATTTTGCCATTGCTACCACCACCAACTACCATCATTACCACTACCGTCTACCACCTACTACCACCATTACCATCACAACAACAACTACCACCATTACCAATACTACCACCATCACCAGCAACAACACCCACCTTTACCACCACCACTAACTGCCACCACCACCACCAACCTCTCCATTACCACTACCACCATCACCATCAATTTTTGCAAGTGTTTTCTTTTTTTCCTAAGCTAAAATAAAATATCTCAAGATTTCATTGTAAAGAAAGGATTAAAAGATGTTTGATATCTGGGAAGGAGGCAGAAAGGAGGGAAAGAAATGCAGACTAAACTTGGAATAATGTCTGAGAGGAAATCCGTCAATCTGTCTATCTATCTATCTATAGCCTGACGCCATAATCCTGTAAGGGGTGGCCGTTTGTCTTTTGAGTTAGTGGTTTTGCGCGGCGGGGCACAAACCCTCCGCCAACCCGCTTGTTGACACGTAGGAAACAGGTGTGGGTTGGTTATATAGTTACCACCCAGTGTTACAAATGGTTTCCTGGCTTACAGGAAACCATTAGG
>NC_136972.1:25733360-25763360 GCF_032717465.1 Coenobita brevimanus | reverse complement strand
GGATAGATAGGGAGAGGCAGGGTGCGATGGGTAAGGCAGAGGTAAAAAAGGTAAAGAAACTTGTGTAGGGTAAGGGAAACTGATAAAAGTAAGGAAGAGGAAAACATTTTGGGGGTAAGCCCAGGGTGGTGGAGGGAAGAGGGGGTAGGTGAAGGAGTGTAATGATGAGAGAAAATGAAAAATGAAAGTAATAAATGAAAGTAATAGGGAAAGGAGGTGTGAGGACGGATGGGGGAGGATGTAGATAAGTGTGTAGAGGTGAAAGAGTGAGGTCAGTAGGTGAGATGAGGATGAGGTAACGGGGAGAGGAATGGTGGGAGGAGGAAGTAAGGTGAGAGATAGTGAACAGAAAATATAGTGTAAGTGACAGTGATTTGGTAATAGAGGTCGTGGAGTTAGGGATGAAGGAAGAGGCGATGTTTGTAGGTGAGTGAAGGGGTACGAAGGTGTTGAAGATGGAGTGGAGGTATGGAGGAGGCGTTTGGGGGTGTACAGACGAGGAATAGTTAATGAAGAGAGGTAGGTGTATAAATAAAATAAAAGGTAAAAGAGATTGAAGGAGAGAGGAATGGTCGTACAAGGTATCGGAGTGAAAGGAGGACGTGAGGGACAGGTAAGAGGACAGGTGTGGCAAGATGTACCAGAGAGAGAGAAAGAGAGAGAGAGAGGGAGGGGGTGAGGGGAGGGTAAACAAGGGTAGAAAGCGAGGATGAATGAGAGGGAAGGTGTGGGATAGAGAAAAAAGTGTGTAAATGATAAACTAATATAATGGGGCTCTGAGAAGTGGACGGGAAGGGGTTGTAGGTGAGAGGAGAAATGTAAGAGGTGTCAGAGGAGGGGGGAGGGGGCGGTAGAGAGGAGGGGGAGGGGACGGTAGGGGGGAGGGGGAAGAAGGGGGGGAGTGTACAGACAAGCCAGAGCAGGTCATGAAGGGTGACTGGCTCAGGTCCCAAGACTTACAAAACGTGAATGCAAAAAATCTCTCTCCCTTCTAGCGATGCCCTCACCCTCGCCCCTCCGATGGCATCTTAAAACTCACACGTTGGGCTGGAGGGGGACGACCTGAGAGAGAGAGAGAGAGAGAGAGAGAGAGAGAGAGAGAGAGAGAGAGAGAGAGAGAGAGAGAGAGAGAGAGAATATAGAAACAGACTGTGAGAAAATAATAATGTTAAATATATAGGAATGAAATGCGAGGTAGGAATGAGAGAAGACAACGAATATGAAAAAATGAATTGAGAGAGAGAGAGAGTATAAGAATATGAGAAAATAATAATGTTAAATAGGAATGAAATACAAGTTAGGAATGAGAGAAGACAACGAATATGAAAAAATGGAGAGAGAGAGAGAGAGAGAGAGAGAGAGAGAGAGAGAGAGAGAGAGAGAGAGAGAGAGAGAGAGAGAGGAGAAAAGGTTGCAAGGAGAGAGGAGGGTATGGGGTCAGAGAGAGAGGGCAGGGTTAGGGCACAGGAAGAGCGAGAGAAAGAGAGAGAGGGGGGCATGAGAAGCATTTTTTTATTACTTTTATACTGAAAATTTTATGAACAATTTTAGTCTTGCAATTCTGAGACTTTTTTTTTTTTTTTTTTTTTTACTCTTGCTAGTCATTTTTTCTTCTTCCTTTTTTTTTTTTTTTTTTTTTTTGAAGTAAGGAGATACCCCACAGATTGCACGTGGTTAAAATTATTTCCACTGACTTCTTTAATTCAGAGGTAACATACATATAGCATTGTTTTTATGGCCAGTTGATTTTCTTGATTTTAAAACAAGCCCCTCTTGGAGTAAATTAGCTACATGAGAACTCCATTTAATGACCTTTATGCAGAGACGACATAAGATTGACTTTTCAAATTAACTTGCCATTATTGAAGTTTAAGACAGACCATCTTTGAAAAAAATAAGTATCACTTTTGGGAATGCTGGATTTTTTTGGGGGAAGGGGGGGAGGGGCTTCATGACTAATTTAAAATGACCTTTGTGAAGGGATAACTTTAGAAATTACACCTCACTTTTGGAGCTGTTCATTACCGCCATATAATAAGATTTCAGTGGACAACGGGTATTTAAGAGTCTTTCAAAGCAAAACGTGACGAGTCCTTGATTCTGGAAAAAATACCTGGATTCCCCGACCCCCGTCTAATCACAGGTGGTCTTCAGGTAAATATAAGCGTCGTCTAAATTGGTAAAGGTAAATATGGTGTGTGTCAGTGTGTTTATTTGTTCAGCAGATTGTGGCGTGATAAAAAGAAAACCACGCAACATGTACTTAGCAAATTGGACACGCAGGTAGAACAGGACATTGTCTCGGGTCAGATGTAACTTGGGCTAAAACATACCCACGAGTCTAAATTACAAGATTTAAAAAAAAAAATACTCGGGAAACCATCACTGGATTATAGAAAGTGGTGCTGTGGTGTTGAGAATGCAATGGCTACACGCTGATAAATAATATGTAATTTTATAGACAGATAGATATAATGAGCGATATTTGAAGGACTGGAGGTCTAGGCAGGTGGAAAGGTAATTTTTTCTTATAGAGACTGTACATTAGTTCTGCCCAGTAGGAGAAACTAATGAATCATGATGTATAGATGTGCAAGGTATTTACTTCCACTTTTGACCATTGCACTGGCGGTGGCAAAAACATACTCGCATGGAAATCTTCGTATTAATAGGGCCAACTCTGTTTTCCATATATATAGGTATGTCATTTTCTTGCACCTTTAGTTAACTCGCAGGCTCCTATAACCCACAACGTATTAATATTGCTTGACGTTAGCTAGAACTGAGAACTAGAACTGTCTCGACCATGCAAAAGTTAAAAATGATCATGTAATCTCTCAGAGTCCTATGACTAAATCGCCTGCGAAAATAGTTTGACGTATGAAATAATAATACTAGAGAAATACCAGAAAATACACGACTCTGAGAAGGTTTGTGATGTTACGTAGGTGTTCACGTTACTAATTTACACCTTTAGTTACCTGGATGAATTGACACCTTTAGTTACCTGGATGAATTTACACCTTTATTTACCTGGATGAATTTAAACCTTTAATTACGTGGATAAATTTACACCTTTACCTGGATGAATTTAAACCTTTAGTTACCTGGATGAATTTACGCCTTTAGTTACCTGGATGACTACATCTTTATTTACCTGGATGAATTTACACTTTTAGTTACCTGGATGAATTTACGCTTTTAGTTACCTGGATTAATTTGCACCTTTAGTAACCTAGATGAATTTACACCTTTCGTTACCTGGATGAATATACACCTTTAGTTACCTGGATTAATTTACACCTTTAATTACGTGGAAAAATTTACACCTTTAGTTACCTGGATGTGTAGGTGTGTAATTCTATCGACCCGGCTAGAAATACTGTCACCTTTCCTCGGTAATCTACTTATTTCTTTCATTTACTTCACACCCCAGCCTCGCCTGAGATGACAGTAGCGTGGCCTTACACCTGTTATAACCCTCATCCAATATACTAATTTGCTTATCACTGGGGATGTGGTTTGGAGGTGTGTGTGTGTGTGTGTGTGTGTGTGTGTGTGTGTGTGAGAGAGAGAGAGAGAGAGAGAGAGAGAGAGAGAGAGAGACAGAGAGACAGACAGACAGACAGACAGACAGAGAGACAGACAGACAGACTGACAGACAGAGACAGAGAGACAGAAACAGACAGATAGACACAGAGACATAGTCAGACAGCATAGGCAATACAGTTTAAGTCCGAGGCTCAACATTCCTCCGAAGCGCAACAGATGGCGTCACACATCGTCATGATTCACCAAAAATAAAATTTATGACCCACTACCTTTTCTAGCGGAATTTTTAAGTGAAGTGTTCTGAGTTACTGTATGCCATAGTGAATAAAAAAGAACTAAATAATGCTAAATGATAAACGGTAATTTTCTTTAACTTTATTGAAAACGTTACATAGTTATTCATTAGTTAAGTAAAGTCTGTGGGCATAAATGTGCAACTCAGTATATAATATTTTTAAACTGCGATACTGAGCTGTGACGTAGAGAAGGGGGTGTCAGGTGAAGGGAGGGGATGTGAGGTGAGGTGAGGTGAGAGAGAGAGAGACAGACAGAGAGAGAGAGAGACAGACAGACAGACAGACAGACAGAGAATGGAGAAAAGAGTATGAAATTGGAGGGGGGGGGTGAGGTGAGGGGAGGGGGTGAGGAGAGGAGGGGGTGAGGTGAGGAGGTGAAAAATGAGAGAAGAAACCTTGGAATATCACTGACGTCTTGTGTTATTCGTGATTTATATTGTGTCGTGTTATGAGGAAGTGCAGAGAGAGAGAGAGAGAGAGAGAGAGAGAGAGAGAGAGGAAATATAAGGCTGGTAAGAATGTGGAGGTGAAAAATGCGTGTAGGAGGGAGGACAGGGTACTAACAGGGAGAGAGAGAGAGAGAGAGAGAGAGAGAGAGAGAGAGAGAGAGAGGGGAGGAATAAAGCAGGGAGAGAAGAAGAGTGAGGAAGAGTCGTAAGAATGACGAAAGAAGGAAGAAATAAGAATGCAAGAAGAAAGAAGGAAATAAGTGAAAGGAAGGAGAGAAAAAGAGGAGTGAGGGAGGAGAGAAGTGAGCGGAGGGAGGAATGAAAGAGAGAGAGAGAGAGAGAGAGAGAGAGAATGTAACAGAAAAAAAAAAACGAGAGTTGAAACGGGAAGAATGAAAGAGAGAAGGAAAGAAGTGAGAGAATTGAAAAGAGAGGAAAAGATGAAAGAGAAAAAAATGGAGGATGGAAGAGAGAGAGAGAGAGAGAGAGAGAGAGAGCAAGGGAGGCCAGGTTGTAAAAGGTCAAGCAGGTACCACTAGGAGGACGATGACGATGCAGCGATGGTGGGTCATGGGAGAGAGAGAAAGAGAGAGAGAGGGGGGAGAGTGATAGTCATGTAAATTGATGGTTTTAAGAGAGAGAGAGAGAGAGAGAGAGAGAGAGAGAGAGAATGGAGAAAAGAATAAGAAGCTGGTAATAGTGACAAAAAAAAAAAAAAAAAGACTGAGAAACGATAAGAAAATAAAAGAAGCAAGTAAGGACAGGGAGTGGCAGTATTAAGTGACGGAAAGGAAGTGTGATTGACGATTATGGAGAATGAGAAAGCAGGAAAGACGAGGGAGTGACGAAGGACAACGACGACGAGGAAAATGATGAAAAAGAAAGACGAGAAAAAAATAATTGTGGAAGGCGATAACAAGGAAGAATAAGAGTAAAAAAAAAGTGATGAAATAGAAAGAGGAAATAATTTTTATATAATGATAATAATAGAAGATAAAAAGAAAAATGGAAATTATATATGACAAAACAAAAGGAAAAATAAAATGCAATAGACGATTATAAGCTGGAAAAAAGGGGAAAGCTGAGGAAACTGTGTAGAGAGAAAAAATGATAAAAAACAGAAGATAAGAGAAGAGGATGTGTGAGAAAAAGAATGAGAATATAGAGGCAAAGGACGTGTAAAGAAAAGACTAGAACAGAAAGGAAAGGGGACCGAAAGAGCTGATGAAACAAGATATAAAGGGAGACAGAAAAGACTAAAGGAAAAATATATAAAAAAGTGAATACTGTACTAATGAGGAAGGAGAAAAAGAGGAGGAACAGAAAGAGGTGAAAAAAAAGCAATTGAAATCGAAACGCTACAGATAAACAGGCAAAACAAACAAGAGAGAAAGAAAGAAATAGCATGATATACGCTTATAAAAAAAAAGAAAGAAAGAAAGAGAGACAAGGAAGAATGCGAAGAGTGAGAGAAAGAAATCAGGCATGAGGAAGAGGCATAGAATGAGTAAAGGAAATCCGCGAAAGAAAAGGTATGTGATAGAGGATGGTAAGGAAGAATGAAAGAATACAGAGGAACAGATAAAGAAATAAGAGAAGGAGGAAGAAATAAACACTAATAAGCGGAGAGACAGAAGACGAAGAGATAATGAAGGTAGGCAATAATGAAACAGTAACAGAGACAGACGAAGAAACAAGAGAAAGAGAGGAGAGGGAAACGTGAAGATCTTCTGAATGGGTAAATAAGAGACAGCAGCGAAGGGGAGTGAGAAGAGCTGAAGTTGAAAAAAGGAAAGGCAAGAAAGAAGAGGAAGTGGGGGAGGCGATAATGAGGAAGAAGCGCAGGGCAAAAAAAGAAGACAGGGCTGGAAAGGTTACTTGAATAACAATACAGACGCAGATGAGGCGATGAAAGCAGCTGTGAGAAGTAGAAAGTAGAGGGAAGGGTGAAATGAAATGTGAGGACGTCTTGGTACTGAAAGGGCTAATTAAGGTGAAAAGGTAGATGGAAAAGGTGTGGACATATGAGAGAGTGAGAGGGAGACAGACAGAGAGAGAGGGAGAGAGAGAATTTTCCAAGCACAAACGTCTCTTACACCTTCCTCTCCTCCTGCTGTTGTGCCCTAGTCATACGCTGCAGGACAAGGAGAGAGAGAGAGAGAGAGAGAGAGAGAGAGAGAGAGAGAGAGAGAGAGAGAGAGAGGACGTGATCAGCAAGGCAATGTTGAGAAAACCTGCCTGGGAGAAAAAATAGAAGTAAAAAAAAATTGAAAACCCCCAAAGTACTCTCAGGAAACATGCAAGGTGTCAGGCAGGGGTAAGGTGGGTGAAGATAGGCTGGCTTGAATCAGGTTAGGTTGGGCTGGGTAGAATCTTTAATATTAGTACTGACATGGCTAGTTTTATTTGATTCATTTTCTTGTTGTGTGTGTGTAATGGCTGACCTAAATCGAAACTGCTTCCTGCTGGGGTTTACTTGTGTGTGTGTGTGTGTGTGTGTGTGTGTGTGTGTGTGTGTGTGTGTGTGTGTGTGTGTGTGTGTGTGTGTGCTGCTGTTAATGCTTCGTCTGTTTTTTTTTCCTTTCTTTTATTATGTGTAATATTTCGACATTTTCCTCTTTCCTCTTAAAAACAACTGAATATTTTAATTATGTATCTCGCGTTTCTGCATATTTTATTTCCTAGACGTTCTCTCTCTCTCTCTCTCTCTCTCTCTCTCTCTCTCTCTCTCTCTCTCTCTCCAAGTTATACCTTTATTTTTCTCTCCATTATCACCTGAGCCCCACCTTTCTCGCCCTCCCTTCAGGTGACCATCAACTTCTTAGAGAACTCTCGGCTTTGTGTGTTTTACGAGGCCACCCAGAGTCCGGTTTGAGAGAGAGAGAGAGAGAGAGAGAGAGAAGGGCGGTGGACTCTGTAATAGTGAGCAGACGAGTAAAGTTAAGTAGGTGAGAGAGAGAGAGAGAGAGAGAGAATGAACGAGGTCACGAATGGTAAATGGAAAGAAAGTATAAGAGAAGTGAATGGTAGTGAGGGACATTTAGCTGAAATCCCAAAGATCCCAGTGTATTTATTTTTTATGCCCTTAGCTAGCAGTCCACAGGGAAGATTATCCTTTCGGCAGTTGTCTACATGTCAGTCATATACTAAGGAAATCCTCGTGCATATTCATTGCCTCTTTTTCCTCTCCCAAGTAAACTGTCTCACATATTATCTCTCTTTTCTCCTTCCAAATAGACCGTTTTACATACTCACTGTCTCATTTCCTATCCCAGTTTGACCGCCTTACATATTTCATCGTTTCCTTTCCTCTCTCGAACCTTCTCACATAGTTTTTTTTTCTTCTCCCAATTAAACCGTCTCACATATTCGTTGTCCTTTTTTCCTCTCCCAGGTAAACCCTTCTCACATAGACTTTTATCCTCTCCCAGTTAAACCGTCTGTCTTTTTTCCTCTTCCAATTAAACCCATCTCATATAGTCTTTTTCGTCTCCCAATTAAACCGTCTCATTCTTTTTTCTTCTCCTAATTATACCGTCTCACATATTCGTTGTCTTTCTTCCTCTCCCAGT
Source organism: Coenobita brevimanus (assembly GCF_032717465.1). Taxonomy (NCBI): domain Eukaryota; kingdom Metazoa; phylum Arthropoda; class Malacostraca; order Decapoda; family Coenobitidae; genus Coenobita; species Coenobita brevimanus. The sequence continues at coordinate 25,755,491 of NC_136972.1, read as the reverse complement.
TAAACCGTCTCACGTATTCATTGTCGCTATCTCTCCCAAAAATATCTGTAATTTGCAAAGCTGTCTCTGGCTTATTTTGCTCACCAGACCTACACATCGGTCAAACGGATCGTCTTTTATGTTCGTCATCATCTGTTTTCGCCGTCATTTGGGTACCCCGAGGCATCTGCTGAATAGATTTGTCCCTCAAGCAAATGGTCCCCCAAACTAGTGATTTCCTATTAAAACCGTCTGTCAAACTCTTCAAGTATTCTTATCGAACTAGCCTCTGTCAAGCAAACACTTAATCTGGCTTTCTCATCTTATCCACATTAAAATCTAGAGAATTATGATTGTCCCTTAAGGAAATCGTCCCCCAAACTAGCGATTTCCTATTAAAATCGTCTGTCAAACTCGTCAAAAGGTACTCTAATCCCCTGTCGAACTAATCTCAGTCAAGCAAACTCTTAATCTGGCTTTCTCGTCTTAACCATATTCATTAAAATCTAAAGACTCATGAGTGTGTGATACCTGGCTTGATTTTAAAGTGTCGAGAACGGGTCATTCATTTGCAAGAATTACACCCACATAAAGGTAGTTTTATTATGCGGGTGTAGAACTTAAATATGTGTGATTCATTTTACTTTCCTCCCTTCTCGTTGGCCATCCTCTCATGACTTGTCAGAACCAGCTCCCAGAACCGTAGTGCCTGGTTCATTCCCCCCCCCCTCTCTCTCTCTCTCTCTCTCTCTCTCTCTCTCTCTCCAAGCACACACACACACACACACACACACACACACAGAGCTGCAGGTTTTTGTCTCACGGGACCGACAGAGCGAATCCAGACCATCATTCTAACTCTCACCACTTATATCAGACAGATTAAGACCTGGAGTTTTTCCCCACACCCACGTATTTAAGGCGGATCTGTCTTAAAAATTTTCTTGAGGCGCTTTAAGGTTAGCGAGTAGAGGTAGGGGAGAAGATGAGAGAGAGAAGAGAGAGGTATATGTGAGCAGGAGAAGGGAGGTTAAGAGACTGGTAAAGGAGAGTAAGAAGAAAGTGGATGAAGAGTTTGGGAGGAATCTGAGTGTGAAATGGAGGGAGAGTAAGAAATTGTTTTGGAAGGAGGTAAAGAAAGTAAGGCAGTGTGAAAGGGGAAATAATAGGGGAGTGAAAGATAGGAATAATAGATTGTTGGTGGAGAAGAGAGAGAAATTGAGGAGATTGAAGGAGCACTTTGAGGATTTGTTGAATGTAGAGAGTGAGAGCAGTGTGAGTATAAGTGGTTGGGGAATGGCTGGGAGAAGAAGAGATGAGAGGAGGGAGGAAGAGATCAGTAGGGCGGAAGTAGTGGAAGCGATGAAGAAGATTAAGCTGGGAAAGGCCCCAGGAATTAAGGGAGAACCTGTACTGTACACAGGAAAAATCATCTGGTAAATTACCAATATGCTGGGAATCGAACCAAGGACTCTCAGGTGAGAGCCAGGCAGCATACCACTATACCACGACCAGGTAAAAGTTAACTCACGTTGTCACAATCTTGTAACCAACGTCCCTCCGCCCCCACTGTGGGCATCAAGATGCCCACAGTGGGGGGCGGAGGGACGTTGGTTACAAGATTGTGACAACGTGAGTTAACTTTTACCTGGTCGTGGTATGGTATGCTGCCTGGCTTCTACCTGAGAGTCCCTGGTTCGATTCCCAGCATATTGGTAATTTACCAGATGATTTTTCCTGTGTACAATACAGGTTCTCCCTTCATTCTGACTTGCCGTAAGTGCTTGGGATAGATTAAAAGCATCTACTTGCCCGAGTGCCAGGGGGTTAACTCATCCTCTTGATGCCCACAGTGGGGGCGGAGGGACGTTGGTTACAAGATTGTGACAACGTGAGTTAACTTTTACCTGGTCGTGGTATAGTGGTATGCTGCCTGGCTCTCACCTGAGAGTCCTTGGTTCGATTCCCAGCATATTGGTAATTTACCAGATGATTTTTCCTGTGTACAATACAGGTTCTCCCTTCATTCTGACTTGCCGTAAGTGCTTGGGATAGATTAAAAGCATCTACTTGCCCGAGTGCCAGGGGGTTAACTCATCCTCTTGATGCCCACAGTGGGGGCGGAGGGACGTTGGTTACAAGATTGTGACAACGTGAGTTAACTTTTACCTGGTCGTGGTATAGTGGTATGCTGCCTGGCTCTCACCTGAGAGTCCTTGGTTCGATTCCCAGCATACTGGTAATTTACCAGATGATTTTTCCTGTGTACAATACAGGTTCTCCCTTCATTCTGACTTGCCGTAAGTGCTTGGGATAGATTAAAAGCATCTACTTGCCCGAGTGCCAGGGGGTTAACTCATCCTCTTGATGCCCACAGTGGGGGCGGAGGGACGTTGGTTACAAGATTGTGACAACGTGAGTTAACTTTTACCTGGTCGTGGTATAGTGGTATGTTGCCTGGCTCTCACCTGAGAGTCCTTGGTTCGATTCCCAGCATATTGGTAATTTACCAGATGATTTTTCCTGTGTACAGTACAGGTTCTCCCTTCATTCTGACTTGCCGTAAGTGCTTGGGATAGATTAAAAGCATCTACTTGCCCGAGTGCCAGGGGGTTAACTCATCCTCTTGATGCCCACAGTGGGGGCGGAGGGACGTTGGTTACAAGATTGTGACAACGTGAGTTAACTTTTACCTGGTCGTGGTATAGTGGTATGTTGCCTGGCTCTCACCTGAGAGTCCTTGGTTCGATTCCCAGCATATTGGTAATTTACCAGATGATTTTTCCTGTGTACAGTACAGGTTCTCCCTTCATTCTGACTTGCCGTAAGTGCTTGGGATAGATTAAAAGCATCTACTTGCCCGAGTGCCAGGGGGTTAACTCATCCTCTTGATGCCCACAGTGGGGGCGGAGGGACGTTGGTTACAAGATTGTGACAACGTGAGTTAACTTTTACCTGGTCGTGGTATAGTGGTATGCTGCCTGACTCTCACCTGAGAGTCCTTGGTTCGATTCCCAGCATATTGGTAATTTACCAGACCCCAGGAATTGATGGAGTGTGTGGTGAAATGCTTAGGTATGGGGGTGAGATTGTTGTGGAGTGGATATGGAAGTTGTGTAGATTGGCTTGGGAAGAGGGAAGGATTCCAGAGGACTGGAAATCAGATATAATTGTTCCTCTGTACAAAGGAAAAGGGGAGAGAGAAGTATGTGGTAACCATAGGAGTATTTGCCTTCTTAGTGTGACTGGTAAGATATATGGTAGAATACTCATTGATAGGGTTAGGCATATGACATTGGAGAAGAACAAGGGGGATTTAGGAAGGGAAAAGGGTGTGTAGATCAGATATTTGTTCTAAGATGTTTAGTGGAGAAGTATCTAGAGAAGGGAAGGAAAGTGTATGCTGCCTTCATGGACTTGGAGAAAGCTTATGACAGAATAGATAGGTAAGGTATGTGGAAGGTATTAAGAATATATGGAGTGGAGGGGAAATTGTTGAGTGCTGTGAAGAGTATGTACGAGGGAGCTAGGGCTACGGTGCGAGTGGATGGTGAGCTGAGTGAGTTCTTTGATCTCAATGTGGGACTGAAACAGGGGTGTGTGATGTCTCCATGGCTGTTTAATATATATATGGATGGGGTTGTAAAGGAGGTGCAAGGTAGGGCAGTGGATGTGGGGCTGGCCTTAATGAATGAGGGTGAGATTTGGAAGCTTCCGGTGTTGCTGTTTGCTGATGATACAGTATTGTTGAGTGAAGATGAATGGGAGTTGCAAGGTTTGGTGAATGAATTTGGGACAGTGTGTAGGAGGAGGAAGCTGAAAGTTAATGTAAACAAAAGTAAAGTTATGGTGATTGAGAGGAATGAAGTCACAGAGTGTGCAGTGAGGTTGGATGGTGAGGATATGGAGAATGTGAGTGCATTCAAGTACTTGGGTAGTGTGATGAGTAAGGATGGAACTTTGGGGGATGAAGTACGTGAAAGGGTACAGCAGGGAAGGAAGGTTGTTGGTACACTGAAAGCAGTGATGAGAAATAGGGAGGTGAGTATGGAAGTTAAGAAGTCACTGCATGATGGTATTGTGATCCCTACCCTGACGTATGGAAGCGAGGCGTGGACCTTGCAAGAGGTGAACAAGTCAAGAGTGAGAGCAGTGGAAATGAGTTACTTGAGAGGAGCATGTGGAGTGACGTGGAGGGACAGGTTGACGAATGAAGAAGTGAAGGAACGTTGTGGGGTAGATGTGGACGTGGTTGAGAAGATTAGGAGAAATACACTGAGGTGGTTTGGACATGTGGAGAGAATGGAGAATGAAAGACTGACTAAGAGGGTGTATGTAGGTGAGGTGGAGGGAGGGAGAGGGAGGGGTAGACCGAGGATGAGGTGGAGGGATGGAGTTGAGAGGTATATGAGGGAGGGGAGGGTGAGTTGGGAGGAGGGTAGTCAAATGGTGGGTGACAGAGTGACTTGGAGGCGTTTTGTCTGCGGCCACCCTTTGCGGGATTAGGGCGTCGGGCTATAGATAGATAGATAGACTTTAAGGCGACTTTTTCTTAGAGATCTGCCTAACCCTTTCTGCTCGAGGACGTCTTTGTGTACCTTAAATCTTGCTATTACCTGATTATTTTATTCTATCTATCTATCTATTGCCAGACGCCTCAATCCCGTTTGGGGTGGCCACAAACAAATCGCCTCCAAGTCGCCCTGTCCCCCGCCATTTCACTGCCCTGCTCCCAACTCACACCCCCCTCTCTCATATACCTCTCCACCCCATCCCTCCATCTCATCCTCGGCCTCCCCATCCCTCTTCCCCCCTCCACCTCACTCACATACACTCTCTTCGTCAGTCTTTCCCCCTCCATCCTCTCCACATGGCCAAACCACCTCAGTGTGTTTCTCATAACGCTTCCTATCACATCCACATCCACACCACAACGCTCCTTTATATCAGAGAAATTACCAACATGCCGGGAATCGAACCCGAGACTCTCAGGTGAGAGCCAGGCAGCATACCACTACACCACGACCAGGTAAAAGTTAACTCACGTTGTCACAATCTTGTAACCAACGTCCCTCCGCCCCCACTGTGGGCATGAAGAGGATGAGTTAACCCCCTGGCACTCGGGAAAGTAGATGCTTTTAATCTATCCCAAACACTTACGGCAAGTCAGAATGAAGAGAGAACCTGTATTTTTTACACAGGAAAAATCATCCTCTTGATGCCCACAGTGGGGGCGGAGGGACGTTGGTTACAAGATTGTGACAACGTGAGTTAACTTTTACCTGGTCGTGGTGTAGTGGTATGCTGCCTGGCTCTCACCTGAGAGTCTCGGGTTCGATTCCCGGCATGTTGGTAATTTCTCTGATGATTTTTCCTGTGTAAAAAATACAGGTTCTCTCTTCGCTCCTTTATATCTTCATTCGTCAGCCTGTCTCTCCACGTGACTCCACAGGCTTCTCTTAAATAACTCATTTCCACTGTTCTCACTCTTGACTTGTGTCCTTCCAACAATGTCCAAGCTTCACTTCCGTACGTTAGAGTTGGTATCACAATACTGTCATGTAGTAACTTTTTCACTTCCATGCTCACTTCCCTGTTTCTTATTACTGCTTTCAAAGAACCAGCAACCTTTCTTCCCCGCTGTACCCTTTCAACCACTTCACCCTCCAAACCTCCATCCTTACTCATCACACTACCCAAGTACTTAAACGTACTCACATTTTCCAATTCCTCACCATCCAACCTCGCTGTACATTCACTGACTTCACCTCTCTCAAAGACCATCACTTTACTCTTCCCTACATTCACTTTTAGATTCCATTTCTTACACACTCTCCCAAACTCATCCACCAAGCCTTGCAGCTCCCCTTCGTCTTCACTCAACAACACAGTATCATCTGCAAACAACAGTACAGGGAGTTTCCAAACACTATCCTCTCTCACCAGGGCCACTCCAACATCCACTACCCTACCTTGTACCTCTTTTATTACCCCATCCATGTACAGATTGAACAACCATGGAGACATGACACATCCCTGTTTCAAACCAACATTCAAAGAGAAAAATTCACTTAGTTCACCATCCACACGCACTGCAGCCTTCGCACCATCGTACATACTCTTCACAGCATTCAGCAACTTCCCATCTACTCCATATATTCTTAACACTTTCCACAATCCTTGTCTATCCACCCTGTCATATGCTTTCTCCAAATCCATTCAAGCTTAAAAATGGCCTTTGGTATTGATTGGGTTAATTATAGCTTTATCAGTCCCCTGGCATTATTTTCTGTAGTGATATTTGTTGTCCTTGATAGTACTGTTGCAGGATGTTGGCCAAATTTTATTACTGTTGCAGGATGTTGATCAAATGTTATCGTACAATGTTTAGGTTAAAAGTTATACGTATAAAGCACCTCAAGATCACTGTATCAGCAAAAACTTGGTAAGGGTAAGAGAGACATAGTTGAGAGGAGAGGAGTCAGGGAAGATTTGTGTCCTGAGGTGAGGGGTCAGGGCGAGGGGAGGCTGCCCTCGTGTTATTTTGGTCCTACCCCTCACTGACCTGACCCGGGCCAGAGGGGAGGACATGTGACAGGAAGGGAGTGAGGGGAGAGAAGGGATGGTGGGAGAGGGGAGATGAGAGTTGAGGGGAAGGGAGATTGGGTGAGAGGAAGGTGCGAAGGGGAAGAAAGAAGGTGGGATGATGGGAGATGAAGGTTGATAACGGGAGAGGAGAGGAGGTGGGGGGTGGAAGGGAAGTGACAAGGAGGGGAAGGAAAGGTAGGTTGGATTATGGGAATATTGGATGAAAAGTGAAGGGGAAGGGAGGAGAGGAGAGGTGGAAGGGTATCACTGGAGGAGGGTGAGAGGAAGGAGAGATGGTGAGGGATGGAGGGAAGGAAGGTAAAGTTAAATGCTAGGAGGAACATAAGAAAAGAGAACACTGGAGGAGCACCGTTGGTTCTTAATGGACAGTTCTAGTCTTTGGGGATGTACTCAGCTCTGTAAATAAGACAGGAATTGCAATGGAGAAGGCAGGGAAGATGTAGAAAGTAAGGAAGAGAAGTATAGTTGAACAGTGGGGAGGGGGAGGGGATAGGAGGAGAAGAGAAGCATAATAACAGTTGGGTATTAAGAGGCGAGGGGAGGGGAGGGTGAAAGGTATGGAATGAAGCTAACAGTCTGGGGAAGGAATGAGGGGTAAGGAGAGGTATGTGGCGGGAGGTGGGATGAGGGGAGGTAGGATGCATGGAGAAAGGGTATGAGGTGGAGTGATGAGGAGGGTGAAGAAGGGGGAGGTATGAAGAGGAGAAAGAAAGTACTTGTGTGGATAGGAGGAGGGATGTAAGGAAGGAGGAATGATGGATGGGAAGAGAAGTGAATGAGGAGAGGTGGAGTGGAGGGAGGGGAGAGGGCATGAGGGGAGGAGAAAAGGGGAGACTGAGGGGTGAGGAAAGGGGGTGAAGGGTGAGGGTAAACAAGTCACAATGGTAGTGGCCGGAAATACCAGAACTAGTAACCCCCCAAAACTTAGTGTCGTATTCGTGAAAGATCTTGACTTTTTTATGATACACAGTTCTCGTAAAATCATCAAGTGTTAGCCAGAATAAACAACTAAGCAGGTCCTCGTTCTGAAGAGGTCATGCCCAGTTATTCGCGTACATGGTCGTATTTTGTTGACGAGAGAGAGAGAGAGAGAGAGAGAGAGAGAGAGAGAGCGGTCACAGCCCTTAAGTTGGAGGCCGACTAGTTTGCCCAAACTTAGTATTATCAGCACAATAAAAAATAAATAAATAAATAAGAGGAGGAGGAGGAGGAGAGGAGAAGAGGGGGGGAAGGAGAAGAAGAAAAGGAGAAGGAGAGAGAGGAAGAAGAAGAAAATGAAGTGGAGGAGAGGAGAGGGAGGGGGGGAAAGAAGAAGAAGAAGAAGAAAAGGATGAGGAGGAGAAGGAGAGGAGAGAGGGGTAGAAATAGAAAATGAGGAGGAGGGAGAGGAGAAGGAGAAGATAAAAAGGGAAAATGATGAAGAAAACGAGGAGGAGGAGGAGGAAAGGAGAGATGGGTAGAAGAAGAGAATGAGGAAGAGGAGAGGAGAGGGGGGGAAGAAGAAGAGGAGGAGGAGGCTTAAAAGACGCCTATTGAAGGGGTTAAAGTAAGTTATATTTCACCCATCCAGTTCGAAAAATCTCAAGGTAAATATACAGTCTTTAAGATAGTAAGGTGAGGTACTAAGACGCCAGCATACTCGTACTCAAGGGGTTAAGATCACAAGCACTTCTTTCTCCTTGACTTTCCCCAATGAACGTGGTCAATTAACGTCTGTATGTCACTCACGCTAAATGGCGCTCTCTCTCTCTCTCTCTCTCTCTCTCGACATAACCCCAATTAGTGTTCTATGCTCATTTTGTGGGTAGTCCTAATTTTCTTTACAAGCTGTACCGCAATAACTTTTATTTTTTTATTTATTTTTTTTTACGTAAGTTAGTTCTATTCAGGTCACAGTTGCCGCTAAAGCAGGTGGAAAATATGAAGATGATGATGATGATGATGATTACGGTTGTGGTGGTGGTGGTGGTGGTGGAGATGGTGGTGAGGAGGAGGAGAAGGAAGAGGGGGACGAGGGGGATTAGGTTGAGGATGATGATGATGGTGATGGTGGTGATAATGATGATGGTGATGATGTTGATGACAGATTTTAAAATATTTGAGTCGTAATACATATTTGTAAATTAAGTATATAATGTTCGTCTGCAGGCCTGTCCTTCTGTATGCCACAAGTTATTATGTGATGTTAAAGGAATAAAACATTCCTTGATTTTGACCTGACGTGACACTGGATGTTAGGGCACACACACACACACACACACACACACACACACACACACACACACACACACACTCAACGTGTATATAAATCTACAGTTCCGTCTTCGTATGCCAGTGGTTTCCCGACCCATTTACCATAATCCATAAGATACTTTAAGAATATAAGTTTCAGAATTCGCAAGATAAAGTCCTTAAAGAAATCTAAGAAAAAAAGAACAGTTTTTTCCAATATCCTGTCTTCCCATCAGGTCGAAATAGAGGGAGCCCTTTTTTTTTTCTCTTTTTCTTTTCTTTTTTCTTTTTTTTTGTGAGCTGGTTTTATTGCAGTTATTGTTGGTGGAGTTGGTTTATGTTGTTTTGATATGAGCCATCTTGAAGGGGGGACTGGTGAGGGTCTGGGGGCAATATCTCTCTCTTGAGCCATCCAGATCTGACATTGCCCATTAAACTACCTCTAACTCACTTATTGGGGGTTATCTCTCTCTCTCTCTCTCTCTCTCTCTCTCTCTCTCTCTCTCTCTCTCTCTCTCTCTCTCTCTCTCTCTCTCGCACACACACACACACACACACACATATACTGTATATACAAGACCAGTAAAACTCACGGTTTTAGTAAGAATGACATCGTTTGGCAAAAGCAAAAAATAGATAAATAAATAAATAAAATAAAGTCTCCTTATTGCACAAGTTTGATGCTCCTTTAACCCCACATCCGCAAACCTCCTTATTGTGTTTATTCTGATCTCTTGTGTTTAGTCTGATCTTTTGTGTTTATTCTGATCTCTTGTATTTAGTCTGATCTCTTGTGTTTATTTTGATCTCTTGTATTTAGTCTGATCTCTTGTGTTTATTGCTGTGTTTATTCTGGCCTCTTGTGTTTATTCTGGTCTCGTGTTTATTCTACTCTCTTGTGTTCATTCTGCTCTAGATTGCATTGTTGTAAGAGTGTGTGGCATTTACACCAAAGCGTATCTTGAGACCCGGACAGAAGTTACGGATCACCACGATATATATCAGTCTCCCCCTCTCCCTCCCTCCCTCCCTCACTCCTAGGCTATGTGCTTATCGTCTTAGTGGACAGCGTCTTGAGATGGTTTACTCGCCTGTGAGATGGTTGGGTTGTAGAAGAATTCGTTTTGTAGTCCACTGTTTCTTATATTTTCTGGTTCCTACGGTTCATGCTTCACTTCGATTTATGGAAGTTTCCCCCTCTTCGTTCTTAAATTATGTGCTTCATAGAGGAAAGCGTCTTGGGTACTTCTTGTGAGTTGGTTGGGTTGTACAAGAATTCGTTTTGCAGTCCACTGATTTCTTATTTTCTCTGCTTCCTACAGTTCATGCTTCACCACGATTTATATAAGTTCCCCCCATTCATTCTTACGTTATGTGCTTATCTTCTTAGTGGAAAGCGTCTTGAGATGGTCTACCTCCTTGTGAGATGGCTGGGTTATATAGGAAGACGTTTTGTAATCCACTGTTGTCCGTTTTTTAAGCTACTTCCCACAATCCCTCCGTTGGTTAAGGAGTGTTTAGTAACGTCTTGGTTGGCTCTGTATCCTCTGACTCTATATCCCGTTTTTATGTTATCCTTTCCCGGGTCTATATCCTTTATTTGCCTCTGTACCGTATATCCTCTTTCTGCCGTATGCTATCCCGGCTCTATATCCTCTTTTTGCCTCTATGTCCCGTTTTTATTTTATTCTTTCCCGGCTCTGTATCCTCTGTTTGCCTTTTTGTCCCGTTTTTATTATATTCTTTCCCGGCTCTGTATCCTCTTTTTGCCTCTATATTCTGTTTTTATCCTATGCCTTCCCGGCTCTGTATCTTCTGTTTGCCTCCATATTCTGTTTTTATCCTGTGCTTTCCCAGTTATAGATTTATCTGGAGCAAACGTGGTGAAAATGTTATCGATATTTACGTTATGAGATCATTTTAATTTTTAGAACCTCTTCATTGTGTGTGTGTGTGTGTGTGTGTGTGTGTGTGTGTGTGTGTGTGTGTGTGTGTGTGTGAGAGAGAGAGAGAGAGAGAGAGAGAGAGACCACTTCGTAAGGTAAACACAACACAACCGGATGCTGCTTCAGGTCCCCACCCATCAAAGGTCAAAGGAACTATATGAGAGAGAGAGAGAGAGAGAGAGAGAGAGAGAGAGAGAGAGAGAGAGAGAGAGAGAGAGAGAGAGAGATTAAAGCCACAACCTGTCACGTCTCTCGAAGGTAAACACAACTTACTACTACTACTATCCACCACCACCACCACCACCACGGCTACTACTTCTACTACTACTACTACTACTACTACTACTTCTACTACTACTACCACCATTAAAGGTCACACGCACCACACCACCACTACCGCCGCTGTGGTGGTGGTGCGTGTGGCTGTCTGTGGGATAAGGTCAGGCCGGGTATCAGATGGCAGCTGTCGGACCCCAGGCACGGCTGTCGGCTTTTTAAAATTCGGGCTTCGCGGGCACACTGATAGGGGGAGACAGGAGTTTGCATTCTCTCTCTCTCTCTCTCTCTCTCTCTCTCGCCGCATCAGCCCGAGGACGGATGTTTGCATTTTATAAGGATTTTGCTTTTGCTGCTCAGAGTTTTTCAATGGCTGTCGTTCTTTACAGAAGGGGGAGGGGCTGTCCTCGTGTGTGTGTGTGTGTGTGTGTGTGTGTGTGTGTGTGTGTGTGTGTGTGTGTGTGTGTGTGTGTGTGTGTGTGTGTGTGTGTGTGTGTGTGTGTGTGTGTGTGTGTGTGTGTGTGTGTGTGTGTGTGTGTGTGTGTGTGTGTGTGTGTGTGTGTGTGTGTGTGTGTGTGTGTGTGTGTGTGTGTGTGTGTGTGTGTGTGTGTGTGTGTGTGTGTGTGTGTGTGTGTGTGTGTGTGTGTGTGTGTGTGTGTGTGTGTGTGTGTGTGTGTGTGTGTGTGTGTGTGTGTGTGTGTGTGTGTGTGTGTGTGTGTGTGTGTGTGTGTGTGTGTGTGTGTGTGTGTGTGTGTGTGTGTGTGTGTGTGTGTGTGTGTGTGTGTGTGTGTGTGTGTGTGTGTGTGTGTGTGTGTGTGTGTGTGTGTGTGTGTGTGTGTGTGTGTGTGTGTGTGTGTGTGTGTGTGTGTGTGTGTGTGTGTGTGTGTGTGTGTGTGTGTGTGTGTGTGTGTGTGTGTGTGTGTGTGTGTGTGTGTGTGTGTGTGTGTGTGTGTGTGTGTGTGTGTGTGTGTGTGTGTGTGTGTGTGTGTGTGTGTGTGTGTGTGTGTGTGTGTGTGTGTGTGTGTGTGTGTGTGTGTGTGTGTGTGTGTGTGTGTGTGTGTGTGTGTGTGTGTGTGTGTGTGTGTGTGTGTGTGTGTGTGTGTGTGTGTGTGTGTGTGTGTGTGTGTGAAAAACACACACACACAATGATACAGAGAGAGATACAGGCAGACACAGAAAAACAGAACTATAAAAGATATCAGAGGCCACCGTGAAGGAAGCATATAAACCTCGACACAGCAATGGCCTCGCTGTCTCGCCCTCGACCCTCCGGACAGGACCGGGTGTAAACAAAGTAGAGGTAATAAGTTGTTCACTAGGGGGCGCTGCCAGAGTGGGGGGGGGAGCAGGGAGAGAGGTGGGGGTAGTGGAGGGATGGGAGATTGAGGCGGAGGTAGTAGGGAGATAAGTAGACGTGGAGGTAAGAGGGGAGTAGAGGAGAGGTAGTAAAGGTGTGAATAAAGTAAAGGTGGTATGTGCTTGCGAGGGGACCTGGAAGAGGGTGGGGAGGTTGAGAAAGGGGAGAGGAAGGTAGACGTGGAGGTTGTAAGCTGGGGGAAACGTAGAAGTGAGTGAGAGTTACGAGAAATGTCGAAGTGAGGGCATATAGAGACAGGGAAGGTAGGAGAGGTTGAGGTATGAAAGAGATGAGAGGTAAGGATAGGGAAGAGAGATGAAGGTAAGCAGAAATGGCTAAGTAGAAGGAGAACAGGGGGAAAGGCTTTGGGAGAGGTAGGGAGAGTTGACGGACGCCGGGGGAGGCTGGGAGAGAGGTGGAGATAAGGGGAGGAGAGATGAGAGTTAAGTGAGGGAAGATGTGAACACCTTCCAAGACTTTCTTCTTATTAAATCAGGAGTTAAGTTGAGCTGTTTGCCCTGGTCCATTTTTGCCCAGTCGATGCGAGGAGGTGTTTACTGTTTATTTAAAGTCAGTAGTTCTTGTGTAGCTTCTGAAAACCATCAAAACTTAAAGCTTTGTCTTCAAGTTTATCAGGAAAAATCAGGAGGGGATAGAATTCATTTTTTATCGAAATCCCAGAGGTGTAGTGGGATTATTGTGTGATTCTGTACACTGAAACACCTCCAGCAATAAACGTGAATAAATTTGTTAGTGTTCCATATCCAACAATAAACAACGCAGACAAAAATATTAGTATTCTGTTTCTAGCCATGATAGACCACCTTCATGAATACCTGGTACAGAGCTCATGAATACCTGATATAGAGCTCATGAATACCTGATATAGAGCTCATGAATACCTGATATAGAGCTCATGAATACCTGATATAGAGCTCAGTGTTGGTCAGAGGTAAGAGTGACTGGTGCAGCACTAATCACATCTATGCAGATGACCACTGCTTGAATAGTAGTGTATCTTGCAATTGATTATTTTACCCTTTCACTGGTTCAGTCACCGTTTGGAAGTTTTTTCTTTTCTGACTGACGCCCGCATTCTGATCACTTTAGGATGCTTTCTTGCGCGTTTAGTGGTGTATTTCTATATATAACCTGTTAGTATTAGGTATTTATGGTTTATGTCAGCATTAAAAAGATACTCTATAGAACAGTGATAGTAGATAGCAACAAGACTATCGAGTAAGGCAGCATGCACGTACGAGTGGATAGTGGCGGCCAGTTTGCACATGCTTTACTGTTTTACCAACATCAGGTGTAGCTATGCGAAGCAGTTGTGAGAAAGAGGTTGACTTTAAAAATATAGCGTGAATCAGACACACACAGGCAAAAGCAACTGAACTACCAAGTATGTTTGAGTGGATGGTAGCGGATGGCCAACAATTACCTAACACGGTGGGCAGGTCTGCTATGCTCAGTTCATGTTTTACGGGTTTTTAAGGGTACTTGGTAAGATAAAGTGAACCAGGTCATACCAGTACTACACGAATATATAACGTAGTGGGTGTGGGAGTGTAGGGCATGTATTTATGTACTTCTGCGGCCGGCATGCATACGCCTAACACAGGTGGGTGGCTGTATACACGTTCATGGGTTTAGAAATACGCGAAAATGTGTTCTAAGATGGTACTGTTTGTGACTGCGTTTACGTCACTGAGGAGGGTGCAGCACGAAGGCTCATACCACTTACATGACTATCCTTGTGTGGGATCGAACCCAAGTAGGTGATTGGAAGACGAACACATTACGCCCTCGACCACGGACGTCTCCTAGTTAGATTGACATCCAGGTCCGTGGTAAGGAAGCTCCCTAACGCGTTTTTATAAGCGATTTATTTTGCTTATGACACCTTGCCGTCTTCTTCTGTGCTCTATAAATATTTCCAATATCGCCATACACTGCATAAATAACATACAAATTTATATTAACAATTCGTATCCAGAAATAAATCGCTGAGGAAGGGGTGCTAGGGAGTATCCTTAACCGACGAGAATACGTCCATTAGAGACAATACACAAGTCACACTGCAACCGGAAAATAAATCGCTAAAGAAGAGATGCTAGGATAAATCGCTAAGGAAGTGTTAGGGTAAATCGCTAAGGAAGAAGTGCTAGGATAAATCGCTAAGGAAGAGGTGTTAGGGAGCCTTCTTCGACGAGAATACGCGCCCTAGAAACAAAAAACAAGCCACACTGCAACCGGAGTGAGGATACAAAAGCATATTAACCAGCCGTATCCCGAAAATAAATAGCTAAGGAGAAGGTGCTAGGAGTAAGGCATCACGGTGAGCTAGAACACACTTAATCACCCTCAGTCATTACCTGTCCTTTGCTGGTGTGACTGCATAATGACCCCGAATGAACAATGCATACCCCCCGGAGACCCGACCCTTGCCGCGGAAGAAAGACAGGCGGATCCACGGCGCGTATTTATAAAGGATAGTCACCTGTTCTTACCTCCAAAGATGTTTCAGTTGATGTTTGTTATTGTCACTGATCATTTTCTTTTTCGTCATCGTCCATTCGTATGTTTTAATTTGATGGTGATGTGTCTAGTGGCTGTATGAGGGTCGTAACTTTTTTTTTTTTTATGATAAGCAAGTATGGATGTGTGTGTGTGTGTGTGTGTGTGTGTGTGTGTGTGTGTGTGTGTGTGTGTGTGTGTGTGTGTGTGTGTGTGTGTGTGTGTGTGTGTGTGTGTGTGTGTGTGTGTATGTGCGTATAGTAGCCACCGACTTACACTCACCTAACAAGAGAACTCCACTACTAAAATCCTTCCTGAATGCCTCCTTCCCCTCTTCCACTGACCACCCACCCGCGCTTCGCTGTGGGGTGGCATAAGTCCTCCACTGCGGCTGCGTTCTCTCCCCGGGGGGCGTGGGTGAGTTGCAGGGCCTCTGAGGTTTTAATGTGGGTGTATTTTAGTGTTTGGAGTGGGGCAAAAACAGAGTGGGCTGAGGTCCTTGTGTGGTCGATGGCTAATTGTTCACTGAAAAAAAAAAAAAGGAGGAGGAGGAGGAGGAAGAGAGAGAGAGAGAGAGAGAGAGAGAGAGAGAGAGAGAGAGAGAGAGAGAGAGAATGTGCTCCTGGGTATGATTTGTTCACTGAGGTATAACCAGATATGTATTGATTTCAGAAAGAGAAAGAGAGAGAGAGAGAGAGAGAGAGAGAGAGAGAGAGAATTTGCTCCTGGGTTGTTCAGTGAAGTATAGCCAAATATATATATTGATTTTTAGAGCTGGATTGTTCAGTGAATTACGATCCGGTTTGTATTGACTGGTTGTAAAGCTGATATGTTCATTAAATCCAGTAGGACTCTCTCTCTCTCTCTCTCTCTCTCTCTCTCTCTCTCTCTCAACAAGGGATTGGAAACAGTCTGTAATAACTCCTTCAGTGTGTGTGTGTGTGTGTGTGTGTGTGTGTGTGTGTGTGTGTGTGTGTTCTCTCCTGATGGACTATATTATTTTCAATCCTCATAATGAAATAAAAATAAAAATAAAAACAAATATAAAATCATGTACATATGATTGGTAATGATCACTTAATTTACCCCTGATCAGACTTTTCATATAATTATTAGATTGTTTACGAGTCAGGGTTAGTATGGACGTAATTTAATTTTGGATAACAACCAAGGAGACGTGAAAGTTAAATATACTACTTCAACTCCATTAAATTATTGTTTATGGAAGAGCTTGTGGGTTAATAGGGTCTAATTTGATCCTAATTTGATACGCCAAATAAAGCATGAAAATTAGTGCACTGGTGAGGGAAATTAGGAGCATAGGTAAATGATAATATTAATTAAGGTATATTATAACCAGCAGTGTTGTTAGTATAGGCGAAAGAAATTTAAAGAGGAGACTTATACAAATTGAGAATGTATTTAAGGGACTAAAATTAAGGGTGTTGGCGGAAATATAAGAAAATAAAGCCGAAAAAGATCATTAAAACTTGATACCCATTTTGGCGTGAGGAAACTATCCATCTATCTATCTATAGCCCGACGCCCTAATCCCGCAAAGGGTGGCCGCAGACAAAACGCCTCCAGGTCGCTCTGTCACCCACCAGTTGACTACCCTCCCCCCAACTCACCCCCCCTCCCTCATATACCTCTAAACTCCATCCCTCCACCTCATCCTTGGTCTACCTCTCCCTCTCCCTCCCTCCACCTCACCTACATACACCCTCTTAGTCAGCCTTTCATTCTCCATTATCTCCACATGTCCAAACCACCTCAGTGTATTTCTCCTAATCTTCTCAACCACATCCACATCCACCCCACAGCGTTCCTTCACTTCTTCATTCGTCAACCTGTCCCTCCACGTCACTCCAAATGCTTCTCTCAAGTAACTCATTTCCACTGCTCTCACGTGAGGAAACTGCAGCTAACAATTGCCTGTTTTGCTCTAACGGCCTAAATTTGCCATCACTTCACCTAGACTGCTGACTCCCACTGAACGTGAATCCCACCGAAGTTGCCCTTCTCTTGCAGTCCACCATCTTCCTTTACGGGGATAGGGAGGGAATTGAGGGACCCTAGGGCGCCTATATATCCAGGGATAGAGACGTTTATCCCCAGGCTATATCTGTGCCACCACGTGAAGGCGTTTCTCTCCAGCATCACCTCGTAGACCCTAAATGAAAGAGTTAAAAGCCGACTCCATCACCAGCCAATCTGATGGTAACAAAAACACAGTTACAGGCAATCTGACGTGAGCAACGGGTGACTGGGCTGGGCTTGTCCTATTTTGAGACCTTTCACACAAGCCCACGCTCTACTTTCACCCCCTACCGTGGAAGAAGTTTTCATAAAGGGTCTTATTTCTGTATATTTTCTTTAAACATTCCTACTTAAATGAAATATTATTTTGAATCAATTTGCCTTGTATTTTTCACGTTTATAATTCAGTCTGGTTTGGTTGAGAAGTGTTTGGGAGATGTGCGAGCAAAATTATAAACAGCAAGTTCTGTTTTTACATACCTTTTCTGTTTAACAAACCTCCACAAGTGAATTATTTGCTTGAATTAGTTTGTTCCGTATTTTTCGTGTTGATATTCAGACTTCTTTGGTTTTGAAGTCTTTGTGCGATGTATGAGTGAAATAAACAGCAAATCTTGTTTTACATATATATCTTTTCTGTTTAACAAATCTCCACAAGTGAATTATTATTTTGAATCAGCTTGCCCCGTATTTTTCATTTTGATATTCAGTCTGGTTGGGTTGTGAAGTCTTTGTGAGATTTATGAGTGAAAGAATAAACAGCAGGTCTTGTTTTTTACATCTTTTCTGTTTAACAAATCCCCACAAGTGAATTATTATCTTGAATCAGTTTGTCCCGTATTTTTCACGTTGATATTCAGTCTGGTTGGGTTCTGAAGTCTTTGGGAGATGTATGAATGAAATTATAAACAGCAAATCTTATACACAGCTCAAGAAAGTTTATAAATGCTCGCCCTGCTGATCTCCTGATAAGTGGCTGGATAAGAAACACCAATCGTTCTAAAATGTCATGTTTCTTGCTCCCTCTTCTGACCCATTTGAGAGAGAGAGAGAGAGAGAGAGAGAGAGAGAGAGGAGTGGAGTGTGTGTGTGTGTGTGTGTGTGTGTGTGTGTGTGTGTGTATATATGTGTGTGTGTGTGTGTGTGTGTGTGTGTGTGTGTGTGTGTGTGTGTGTGTGTGTGTGTGTGTGTGTGTGTGTGTGTGTGTGTGTGTGTGTATATATGTGTGTGTGTGTGTGTGTGTGTGTGTGTGTGTGTGTGTGTGTGTGTGTGTGTGTGTGTGTGTGTGTGTGTGTGTGTGTGTGTGTGTGTGTGTGTGTGTGTGTGTGTGTGTGTGTGTGTGTGTGTGTGTGTGTGTGTGTGTGTGTGTGTGTGTGTGTGTGTGTGTGTGCGTGGCGTTTGCGTGTGTGTAAATCCGGGACCTGTATCGTAATTTCCGACTCAGCTACGTAATTTCTGGAATATAACGATAGGGTACGGTGCTAACATTTATCATTCTATTAATTATCGATCAATAGGTGTACTAAATAATTTCATAGAGTGTAATCATCAAATCTGTTACAATAAAGTGTGATTCTGAGCGTCCTGTGTTGTACTGTACTCAATAATCTAGAGAATTGTTTTTATAAGGTTAATTACAGTAGGATATCTCAGGTGCAAATATACGGCTTGGCGTAATAATTCACCCAGACCCACAGGTGCAATTAATATCTACAAGAGAAATATCACATAATTGTCCAAAGTCTACCGTTTTATTAATTTACCCACCCACACCTGCAATCAGTACGTGTATGGAAGTCATCACCTGTAAATCCAATGCCTTACTTAGCAATTTACGAAAACCCAGCAATTATTTACTATAAGAATTACAGAATAACGGGGGTGTGAGGGTGTGGTCTTGCTTCCCTGTTTCTCTTATGGTAGTTCTCTCTCTCTCTCTCTCTCTCTCTCTCTCTCTCTCTCTCTCTCTCTCTCTCTCTCTCATAGTGGGAGCTTCTTTATTATATTTTTGTGTATTATTCATGCAGTCTTTCTCGACATTAAAAAGATAGAAGAAAAAAACACAAAAACAAGCCAGAGAGAGAGAGAGAGAGAGTGATGGTAATGAGTACTATGGGAAACAAATGGCTAAGGAAGAGGTGCTAGTGGAAAATAAATCGCTAAGGAAGAGGGGCTAGTGGAAAATAAACCGCTAAGGAAAAGGTGCTAGTGGAAAATAAACCGCTAAGGAAAAGGTGCTAGTGGAAAAAATCGCTAAGGAAGAGGTGCTAGTGGAAAATAAATCGTTAAGGAAGAGGTGCAAGTGAAAAATAAATCGCTAAGAAAGAGGTGCTAGTGGAAAATAAATCGCTAAGGAAATAAATCGGTAAGGAAGTGGTGCTAATGGAAAATAAATCGTTAAGGAAATAAATCGCTAAGGAAGAGGTGCTAGTGGGAAAATAAGTCGTTAAGGAAATAAATCGCTAAGGAAGAGGTGCTAGTGGGATAATAGGTCGTTAAGGAAATAAATCGCTAAGGAAGAGGTGTTAGGGAACTTCATCGGACGAGAATACGGGCAATAATTTTCTCAGTACGACACTTAGGTCTCAAGGTGAAACACACACACACTTTTTTTTTTTTTGCGATATTTCTTGGAGTTCATAACGAAGGTGGATCATGTATGGCCCTCCTGTGTGGCTGCTGACCGCATTCTGTGATATGGGATGCAGGCTAACCATATGTAATAACCGCACGTTTCTTAAATTGGGTCAAAAAATAGGGGGTTAAACTTTACGTTGCTGTTTAATGTTTGGGATTACTGTATGTCTCTCTTCTCCTGTTTGGGATTACTGTCTTATGTCTATCTTCTCCTGTTTAAAAGATCTTTCCTACCTTGAACAGGTGTGGAAGTACTAGATAGGTTCGGGGCACTAAGAGGCTTTTTACTGCCAAGGTGTGATAAGCAAAATAAATCGCTTAAGAAAAAGTGTTAGGGAGCTTCCTCAACCTACGAGATTACAGGTCCAAGTGGCAAATATATGAACATTAAATCTCACCCAACCATCGAATTAAAACCCCCAAACCCACTAGATCACCAGGCACCTGTTTTTAGGCTATATGGCTACCACCCAGCGTAAGCAGTGGTACGTCGCTAACAGGAAACCATTTGGCTCCTCACTCAGTTTAATTAAGAGTCACCTGGAGGTAGTACTACATCGAGTGAGTGGATGGTGGGCGCCCGCAATTTTCCCCCTCCTTTCTGCAATTAAATAAACCCATCTGAATTAGGACATAATGAGAGGGTTAAAGCGTCGCACCCAAGGCAGGAAAGGTTTGTTGATGTCTGGACCTTATCGCCTGTGATGGGTGGATGTTGTTGAGAGAGAGAGAGAGAGAGAGAGAATGGAGGGATTGTGTATGTGTAAAAGATGATGTTTGGGTGTGGCTAGTTTTCCAATGAGTGTGTGTGTGTGTGTGTGTGTGAGAGAGAGAGAGAGAGAGAGAGAGAGAGAGAGAGAGAGAGAGAGAGAGAGAGAGAGAGAATGGAATATCTGGGATAAGAGTTTTGATATAATGGGTGAGGTAATTTTTGGATGCAGCTGAGTGCGAGAAAGTGTGTGTGTGTGTGTGTGTGTGTGTGTGTGTGTGTGTGTGTGTGTGTGTGTGTGTGTGTGTGTGTGTGTGTACTGGCGAGAACAGAGTGGAGGGTGTGGTCATGGAAGTAAGAGTAGCAAGAAAAATTAAAGGAAAGTGATGAAGAAGGGATGAAAGAGAGAGAGAGAGAGAGAGAGAGAGAGAGAGAGAGAGAGAGAGAGAGAGAGAGAGAGAGAGGAGGGGGTGCCATGGAGGGTGCGAGGGTGTGGGATGGGACACAGGAGGGGAGGGGAGAGGGGGAAGGATAGGTAGGTAGGTAGGAAGGGAGACTCAGGGTAGGGCAGGGTATGATGAGGGTAGAAGTGGGTATTTTTTACGCAAAGAAGAAAGAACCAAGGGCTGAAAGAAGGGTGAAAGCTCGCCAAGTTGTCTCCAGCAGAAAAGGTAATAAAGGAGCAAATTTCAAGTACAAGGAGAAAGTAAATTAGTGAGGTTCCAGGGGGGGAAAGAGGAAATCGAGAAGTGAGAGAAGAGAGAAAATAAGGAAAATGAAAGTATAATAGATAAATAGATCGATGGACAGATAGTAAAGCAGGGAGGGGCAATAGGCAGTGTGTAAGCTAGTGTGGGATAGGACGCCAGGGAGGGAGATAGGTAGGTCGGTAAGTAAGGTAGAGGGTAGGGCAGGGCATTATATGGGTAAGGGGGAGGTAAGCAGTGAGACAGAAGGTAGGGCAGGGTATGGTGTGGGTAGAGCGAGCAGTGGGACAGGTAGGTAAGCAGTAAGGCAGAGGGTAGGGAAGGACATGGTGTGGGTAGAGGGGGGAATGGGACAGGTAGGTACGAAGCAAGACAGAAGGTAGGGCAGGGGATGATGTGAGTAGAAAATGCAGTGAGTAGAAGGTGGGCAGTGAGGCAGAGGGTAAAGGGGTTGGTAGTGGGTGCAGTTAGGTAGGTAGGTAGATAGTGGGGTCAGTGGGATAGGTAGGTAGGTAGTAAGGCAGAGGGTAGGGCAGGGTATGGTGTGGGTAGCGGGGGTAGTAGTAGTGGTAGTGGTGGTTTAGGGGGCAGCATCGAGTTGACCTTTAGAATGGACCACACACCACAGGGGCGTTGGTCGTACCCTCCCTCACTCCTGCAGCCTCACTCACTTGTTTTACTTGCTTGCTTGCTTGCTTGCTTGCTGCCCACGGTGAGAAAGAGGAGGATATTTGCTTCCCATTTTCGCTCTGTTTATTTTTCTATTTAATTCTTCTTTCGTGTTCTTCTACGTATTTATATCAAGCTGTTTGTCATTCTGTCTGTCCATCTGTCTGTTCCATCTGTCTGCTTGTATCAATCTGTTTATATTGTCTGCCTATCTGTCTGTCAGGCTGCCTATCTACCTACATTTGTCTACCTGTCTGTGTATGTATTTGTCTGTCTGTTTATTTATCTATCAGTCTGTGTTCCTACCTGTGAGAAGAAGATTAATCAGTTAGTTGGCCTTCTCTTCTATCCCTCTTTTCTTTCTCTTCTCTATCCCCTTTCTCATTTTCCTCTCCCTCCCTCCCTTTCTCTCCTTTTTCCTCGCCCTCCATCCCTCTTTCTCTCTATTTT
>NC_136972.1:25710860-25725860 GCF_032717465.1 Coenobita brevimanus | reverse complement strand
TAGGAAGAAAAGATGGAAGGAGAGGAAAGAAATAAAATGATGATCGTAAAATTACTTGAAGATTAAGGAGAAGGAGGGAGGAGGAAAAAGATCAGGAGAAGAGAGAGGAGGAAAGAGAAGAAGAAAGAGAGCAAGAAAAGAGGGAGAAGGGAGAGAGAAGGTGAAGTAACAGAGAGGGAAAGAAGGATGATATAAGAATTAGTATAAAAGAAAAAAATGCTGGGCTGGAGAGAGAGAGAGAGAGAGAGAGAGAGAGAGAGAGAGAGAGAGGAAAATGGGGAAATATCTGCAGGAGAAAGATAAATGAGAAATGTAGGAAAAGGACGAATTGTGAGAAAAAGGTGAACTATGGGTAGGAAAAATAACGAAGAAGAGACGAGTGAGCGAAAAGAAAAGCTGGAACGAAAAAAAAAATTGATGAATGACATGGAAAAAAGAATAAGTGGAAAGAGGAAATAAGAGAAAGGAAAAGCAGTAAGAAAAGAGAAAAACATGTGGAACTTGATGAAGGATTAGGAAGAGAAGTGGGAGGATGCGGTAAAAAGAAGAAACAGGAAAGAATAAGAGAAAAACAAGAAATTGATATGCTGTGAAAGTAGGTCGTAGAAAAAGATAGGCAAGAGGAAGTTAAGAATAAAAGGAGATACCAAGGAACCGAAATTATGAAAGAAATGGGAAGAAAAAGGAAGAGGAGCTATGGAAGGAAGGCCAGAGAGGAAAGGCAGAAAATGCTGTAAAGGTAGGACGTGAAAAAGGATTAGGAAGAGGAAGTGAAGGATAAAGAGGGAGGTCAAGGAGATGAAAGGTGTGAATAAGGATGGGACGAAAGGCCTCCTTGGTGGTAACCGGATGAAGACCAGACGTAAAAGGCGGCTTACCAGGAGAGGAAGAAAGCATTACACCTTGAGGGAGAAGAAGGTCTCAAGAAAAAAATATGTTACGAGAAAAGGAAGGAAACATAACATCTTGGGGAAGAAGCACGCCACAAGGACAAATATGTGGAGAAGAGGAAGGAAGCATTATACCTTGAGGAAGAAGAACGTCTCAAGAAAAAAAATGGTACGAGAAGACGAAGACAGCATTATACCTTGAGGGAGAAGGTCTCAAGAAAAAAAAATGTTGCGAGAAGAGGAAGACAGCATTATACCTTGAGGGAGAAGAAGGTCTCAAGGAAAAGAAAAATATATGTTACGAGAAGAGGAAGGAAGCATTGCAGCCTGGGAGAGAAGAAAGCCGCAAGAACAAAATTTATGATGAAGAGGGAGAAAGCACAACACCTTGGGGGAGAAGAGCGCCAAAAGGAAAAAATATATTATCTTACATATGTTCACCTCTCTTGTGGGAGGGAGGGAGGGAGGGAGGGTAAATTGTGTCTTGCTTTAACAAACTAGCACTGCATGTCCATTGCACATATTTTCCTTACATTTTTGAGAAGGTAAATATCCTCTTTATATTTCTTGAGAGAGGTATTACGAAAAGAGACATACTTACCTTTTTGACTTAAGGACCCCTCACAGTTCTACTCAATCGACTGGGGTTATGAGGAGTAAAATATGTGCATCCGTGTCAGTCGTAGGGTTGATGGAGCAATTTCTTTGATCCTTTAATTGTTATGGATTTCCTACACCGAATAAAATCTGCTGGAGCGAATGGGAGTAAGATGGCAAAGTGTATCGATAGAAGTGATACAATCTTGCTCGAAATATCATCGAATAGGATAAAGAAAATAAAATAGCAGCAAGTAATAACTATTTTGGGGGGTTGAAGAGTAAATATCTGGTATAATTTACGGGAGGATGGAGTTGATATACTTAAATATATATTCCAATTATAGTTTCAAAAAATAATGTACGACTAAAGAATGAGAACAGACACTAGAACAACAATTGTAATAGAGAAAGAAAAAGGTTTTAAGATGGAGGTTATTACGAGTCAGGAAAACATATCTATATTGAAAAAGTATTATAATTTAAAGGAGAGATGAGACACTTGAAGGGAAGAAAGTATTGCCAGAAAGTATTGCTGGAGAGGAGATAATAATAGAACTGTTAGGAAAATATTGTGGATGGAGAGTTAAAGTCTGGAAGGAAAAGGCGATATTAGGAAAAAATAAATGATTTGGTAAGAAGAAAGTGTAAAAATTAGACACACAGACAGACAGACACAGACACACAGACTACACGACAGGACAGGGCAGGACAGAGAGAGAGAGAGAGAGAGAAAGAGAGAGAGCAATATCATGAAATCAACATAACCCAAGATTTACGACTGAAGGGGAGAGAGAGAAATAAAAATCGAGAAATAAAAGATTTCCAGTGAAACGCAGAAACTGGATATCAGTCAAGCGAAAAAAAAAAAAAATGTACTTTACAGGTAAAGAGAGAGAGAGAGAGAGAGAGAGAGAGAGAGAGGAAAGAAGAATGAAAAAAACTGGTGCAAAATAATAGATGGATTAGCGTGGGTGAGGCAGACTTCCTGAAGGTGATCTGTCAAGGTGTGGACGGCGAGGGACAGTGGCGGTGGTCAGTGTGGTGGACAGGTATGAATGGACGTAGAGAGAGAGAGAGAGAGAGAGAGAGAGGGAGGGAGGGAGATGTTATATTATTTTTTTGTCGAGGATAACTTTCTTGCTGTGGCCTAGGGAATGTTTAACTTTTTTTTTTTTTATAACAGAACAGAGGAAGGAATAACAAATGAATAAAAAAAAATCCATGCACCAGATTACTGGTGTCCGCTGTTCATAAAATATCTGTAACAGACTTGAACAGCAATAGGTTGAAGTGTGGAGGGAAACAACTCTGGGGAAGCGAGTTCCAGAGAGATGCAGTTCGGGGAATGAAAGAATTCTGATAGGCAGAAGTTCTGCAGTATGGCTGAGTGACATTCCAGTCATGAGCGCTACCAGATGCACGTGTAGCACGAGGGAAGGCATGGAGGGGTGGCACCATGGACGCAACTTCGTCTGAGCATTTGCTATAGAAATATCTGAAAAATAACGCAAGGGAGGCAACATTCCTTCTTACTTGTAGGGAAGGTAGTTTATTGGTAACAGCAGAGTTATTAATAATTCTAACAGCTTTGTTCTGAATTTTGTCTATGTTTTAATGCAACCTCTCCACATCCGCTCCTCAAGGGTGAGCATTATTCAAGCTGAGAGCGCACATGACTCCTATAAATGATAACTAACTGCTCGTCAGTGAAGAAGCTACGGACTCTGTACAATAATCCAAGTTTCTTTGAGGCGGTTTTAGCAAGTGATCTGACATGAGAGGTCCAGCTGAGGGCACTGTCAAGCGAGACGCCAAGAATTTCAATACTTTTGGAGATGGAATATTTGTAGCATTGAAGGTAATACACTCCTTGAAGTGTGTGTGTGCGTGTGTGTGTATGTGTGTGTGTGTGTGTGTGTGTGTGTGTGTGTGTGTATATGTGTGTGTGTGTGTGTAAGCTGGCCAACACACACACACACACACACACACACACACACACACACACACACACACACACACACACACACACACACACACACACACACACACACACACACACACACACACACACACACACACACACACACACGCACGCACACACACACACACACACAAAACACTACTCGAAGTCAAGCTGAAAGAAATAATCTGTCTGTAGCAAGAATATAATGGAAATAAAGGTAGATTAATACTAAAATACCAAACAGTGTAGGTGAATATCAGCCCATGTCAAAATAAAAGGATCAGAGGAAGTTTTTTACGTGAGAAAAATGCATGGAGTTAGGTAAAGTTCTTGTTGGTATATTATAGCCATAGTCACCCCTTACGGAATGAGGGCGTCTGGCTATGGACAGATAAATGAGTGTGTTTTCCTGTGTTTATCTCTGTCGTTGTGTTGTTCCCGCTGTGTATTTCAATTTAAGTTCCTTTATATGTACCATATTGTTTATCAGTCTCCTCTTTCACCATGACTTTTATTTATCATTTCTTTTGTTTATATTATGCGCGGTCACACCTTGGTCTTCTTACACGGCAACTAATCAGGAAGAGAGTTTTCACCGGCATGCTGTCCTAATGTTTTAACAAGAAGTGCACTGAACTTGTGTGTATGTGTGTGTATGTGTGTGTGTGTGTGTGTGTGTGTGTGTGTGTGTGTGTGTGTGTGTATACATATATGTGGGTGTATGTACTTAAATGCAGGTGTGCTTGTGAGGGTGTGTGTGTGTGTGTGTGTTTTTGTGTGTGTACCGTATATATGTTTGCGTGTGGGCGTGTGGATGTAGGTGTGTGAGTTTACGTGTATACCGCGTGGGGGTCTAAAACTGTATTGTGTAAGTATTGCGTTTGTGTGAATGTTTGTATATATGGGGTGTGCCTGTGTACATGTATACGCAGGTGTGATTTTATGTGTTCATGGGGGTGTTTATGTGTATGTGCGAGTGTGAAGACGCAGGGGTGTAGTGTAGGCAGGGGGTGGCGTGGGTGGTAGGGTGGAGGGGAGAGGCGGGAGAGGGAGGGGGTAGAGGGGGGAGGGTGATGTGGTGGAGGGGGGAAGTACAGACCATTGCCTCGACACAATCACCCCCTCCCACACCTTCTCGCTCACGCATAAAAAGCCCCCGGACCAAGCAGCCACCGGGGGACCCTTTTATTCCGCCGACAGCCCCTGGGACGGCATCCTCGTGCGGTTAGGGAGCTTACAAACACCTCTTCCTTACCGGTTTAGTTCCGATTCTACTCCCTTACTATATTCTACTTGCTGGTTTATTTCTGATTCTGCCCCCTTACTATATTCTTCTTACCGGTTTATTTCTGATTCTGCCCCGTTACTATAATCTTGTGTGTTATTCATGCATGCAATCTCTCTCTTTCTCTCTCTCTCTCTCTCTCTCCTGGCGGAAGTTACGTCGAATGGCAGAGTTACGTAAGAGGTCAGAATTTTGGAGTTACAGGGAAAATTTTAATATAATGCTAGGAATTCAAAGTCACGTGGAAATTTGGTACTGCATCAACCCAAACTCCTATTTTTTTTTTTTTTTTTGAGGGGGGGGGAATTTTCGAGTTGCAAGGAAAATTTTCGTAATATCCCAAGAATTTAGTCACGTAAAAATTTGGGTCCTGTGTGATGATTTTTTCCCCCTACCCTACGCATCAGAATTTCAGAATCGTAGAGAATTATTGTGAACTCGATTTTTTTTTTTTTTTTAAATGCAAGGAAGAAAGAACCAAAGGCCAGAACCCCGTGAGACTGTTCCCTCCACGAATAAACAAAAACAAGATAACCGAGAGGCAAAGTCAAATTCTGTACATACCATACTAGTTCTACTCCATCATAGCCTAAAATTGTCCTCTCTCCATCTTGAATGCTGACCTGTAATAAGGGATTAACACCAGAATACGATGCTTGTCTCGAAAAAGTGCTACGAAAAGGATACAGAGCCGCAACATTGTCTTATTCTGCCACTGAGCTACGGGAAATGTGCTGTAAAAGAACAAGAATTTGGGCCAAGTTGAATTAAAAGGCTTATAGTGTTACATCAGAGTAAATTATGTGGAAAATGTACAAATATTGGTGATAAATAATATGCTTTGAACAACATCGCGTGGATATACAATCGTAACCTTAGGGATTGTGAAGAATAAAACGTTAAGAAAAAAGAAATCTCTCGACTCAGCAGAACTGTTACCTAATCCCATTTTTGGAGCTTGTAAGAAGAATGAAAAAGAAGGAAAGAAAGGACAGTAGGAAAATACCTCAACCTGAAGGTCCTCGGAAACATGAATTACAAGAAAAAGAAACTAAAATGAAATTGTAAGAATGAAAACAAGAAAAAAAAGAAAGAACGAAAAGGAAGTTAACATGGAAATGGCCTCTACCCGAAAGGTCCTCGGAAAACATAGAAGAGAAAGAAGTCAAAATAAAATTGTAAGAAAACACGAAAGAGACAAAGAAAGAAGGAAAGAAAGAAAGAAGAAAAAGAAAAAGAAAGAAAAAGGGAAAGAAAGAAAGAAGAAAAAGAAGAAGAAAGAAAAAGGGAAAGAAAGAAAAACGGAAAAAAAGGAAGAGATAAACTAGAATGGATAATACCTCTACCCAAACGTCTTCAAGAAACATGAATTACAAGAGAAAGAGGGAAAAAAGAAAAGAAAGAAAAAGGAAAGAAAGAAAGAAAGAAAAAGGGAAATAGTTAGAGATAAAACAGAATGGAAAATACCTCTACCCAAACGTCTTCAAGGAACATGAATTACAAGAGAAAGAACTTAAAATTTACCTTTACCCCTTACGTCCCTCTGGAGACATTCACCGTGGACCTAAAAGCGGCCTAAAACATCCGCCCTCAATGGATCCCCAACTCCTTCCGCCCCATAGACCCTGTTCGGAGCCAGGACCCTGCCGCCGATAACTTAATAGGTCATTGTACCAGACATGCACACACTGGGGTACCCCGTGCGTTTATATATATTTATTTTCCCCTTTTCCTTTCGACCCGGGAGTGGAAGAAGGATGCCGGCGTGTAAAACGGAGAAAAGGAAACTCGTACTGCCCTCTTCTGTGTATTTTGTCCATGAATTTTGAAGCTGGCCGTGGAATCCTCTCCTCTTATATACCGTTTCTCAAAAAATTCAGGTGTTTATAATTTTTGCTTCTCGCGAAAAAGAATAAGATGCGAGGAAAATAAAAAACGGTTCATTAAGATGGGAAGTTCTGAAGACGAAGTTTCTTTTTTGTCTGACTTTGTTGCAATTTTTCAGTAACACTAATCTCGAGACTGTATCTATCTGTTTATCTATCTGTCTATCTATCTATTTGTTTATCTATCTATATGTACTGTATGTGTGCATGTTTTTTTTTTTTTATACTTTTCGATACTTTGAAGTATTTTAAGTTTACCTCTAAAATTCTCTACTTGAAATTTGGTCTTCGAAACATTACACAGTACCAATATAAATCTGCGAATTTATATTTTCGATTTTGTATCCTTTAGGTGCGGAACTGAGGAGGAGTACCAAGGTGAAGAACGCGTAGCAATATTTTGTGAAGTTGGCTTGAAAATTACGCTTCGTCAGGATATTTGGTTTTCTAAGCATCTTAAACGTTAGAAAAAAAAAAAGAGGTAACTATTTTTATTTACCTTTTGAATAAGAATGGACGGTGGATGCAAAAGTACGAAATCATGGTACCTCAGGAGGAGAATTTGGGAGGCGTCAAGATTATTTTATGCTTGGATTTAATAGAGAGGGGATGTGAGCTGGGGGAAGGGCAGCGAAATGGTGTGGGACAATGCGACGTGGAGGTTTTTTGCTTATGGCCACCCCTTGCGGGATTGAGGCGTTTGGCAATAGATAGATAGATATTTATTGTTATTATAACTATTACTATCCTTATACCAGGATTTTTTATTTCCTGCATTGACGTTATTTATTCATTTAAAAGCGAGTCTTTTCAGTCATTCGCGTGTTGTTTTCAAATCACCTTGTTTTTCTAAGCGAGTGGGGAGAAGAAAGACGATCTAGTTTTGTTTACCCTCTCCAGTGCTTCTCGTTTTACTAGCAAGGTCAAGTGATCAGTAAAAATATTCCCATGACCGGGGAGGGGAGGGCAGAGTCACATGATCCCTGCCTGACCTCACGTGACCTGACCTCATTCCCAGACGGAGCCAAGGTAAAGAATGGAGACAAGGACGAGATGGATGGAACACACAACCCTCAGTTAGGTTGTGGTCTAAATTATTACCACACACACACACACACACACACACACACACACACACACACACACACACACATGCACACGCACACGCACACGCACACGCACGCACGCACGCACGCACGCACGCACGCACGCACGCACGCACACACACACACACACACACACACACACACACACACACACACACACACACACACACACACACACACACACACAAAACCATAACATTTACACTTGCTTCCACGTGCAAATACGCATCACTTCACAAACTCGGCAGAATAGACTAAGCAA
Source organism: Coenobita brevimanus (assembly GCF_032717465.1). NCBI lineage: Eukaryota > Metazoa > Arthropoda > Malacostraca > Decapoda > Coenobitidae > Coenobita > Coenobita brevimanus. Next base: position 25,717,868 of record NC_136972.1, on the reverse strand, counting down.
GGTAAGGCACAAGACGCACACCTGTCCATTTGCTTAAGCCCTTCCACCTGAGCTGAAATTCTTAATCAGACATCCGGAAGACTCGGCATTGAAGTTCCTGCGCGACACACACACACACACACACACACACACACACACACACACACACACACACACACACACACACACACACACACACACACACAGTACTGTAGTCTACCGGTCACTTCATTTACGCAGTAAATAGCTGTTCCTCGTATACAGTAACTTTACAGCTGTTGATATTTCGTTAATTGTTGATCCGAAATTGCAAAACCATCTCTCTTCTTTCTGCAGGTAAGAACCAAAACATGCACGAACAAAGATAATCCGGAAACAATAGCATACCGTTATCATTTTTTATGCTGTCGATCCTATATTATAAAAACCGCTTTCTCTCTCTCTCTCTCTCTCTCTCTCTCTCTCTCTCTCTCTCTCTCTCTCTCTCTCTCTCTCTCTCTCTCTCTCTCTCAGGTTAATCCAGCACACATGAACTAGATCAAAAATTTCCATCTCTCCCCTACGAAGGAAATCTCATAACAATATCCTACCAATCTTTTTTTATTTTTATTTTTTACATAGGGTACTTGATTCAGATAAACTTAAATCCCCCCTCCCCTTCCCCAACGAAGCACTAAATCTTCTCATATACTTTTTTTTTAAGTTGATCTAAGACACACGAACCAAATCGCTTTACATACGAAGATAATGCAGAAACAATGGCCATCCAATTAACTTTTTCTTAGTTTGATCTTACGAAAATCTAGCACGTTTTTTCTTAAATTAATCCAGCACACACGAACTGGCTAATCATAGAAACACACAATAAAAGAAAGTTCTGTTTTAAAAAGAAAAAATGCAAAAGCTCTTACCTTCTTGAAGCCTATCATTCAGGAAAATTAACTTCCTTACCGTTTCTTGAGTGTTGAGGAGATGGAGAAACTTTTGGTGGTCTGTTGTTTGAAGTCATCCCTCACAGAAAGAGTCACTAGGCAACATACAGATAGATAGGTGGATAGATAGAGTTTATCCGGAAACACAATAGCCTCTCACCTTTCTTTCCTCGCAGAATTCGGCATTGGGCAACAGATGGACAGTAAGAATAGAGAAAAAACAGAATATCCTCACCTTTTTTGTCTGCTATGAGGCTGAAGCAGTAGATGAATGGATAGATAGATGAGCAGAAAGAATAGATACAAAAAAGCAGTAGATGGATGGACAGATAGATAGATGGGTAGCAAGAGTAGATACAAACACACACACACACACACACACACACACACACACACACACACACACACACACACACACACACACACACACACACACACACACACACACACACACACACACACACCTTTTTATACAGCTGAATCGGTAAGCAGACAAAACTGATCCAAAAACACACAAGATCCACTCACCTCTTTTTCTTCGATTAGGTTGAATTGGTTGATCCGCCACACACGAACTAGCACATAACAAGGCTGATCCGTGCGAGGTCTTTGAGGTAATGATCCAGCCCTGGTGTGGAAGAGAGAAAAAAAAAGATCCTTGATATAACAATGGGTTTAAGTGCTCTCTCTCTCTCTCTCTCTCCCTCTCTCTCTCTCTCTGAATTTATCGTATTTATTCGTTTTTTTTTAATTTGCTTTTTTGCATTTTAGATAAAAAATTACGTCCCAAGCTGAGAGTTTCCTTTAGGTTTCTCAGAGTTAACGATCCAGTCTTGTTAGAGAGAGAGAGAGAGAGAGAGAGAGAGAGAGAGAGAGAGAGAGAGAGGAGGACATCCCAATACAACAATGGATTTCAGTTTTTTCCAACTTTTTTTTTTCTTTTTTCTTTTTTTTTAGGTGGGCCAAAAATTTCTCTCATGTTCAGGCCTGTGACTTTAAGTGGGGTGGGTAGGACGGGTCGTGGTGATTAAATGTGGGCGGGTCGTAGCGGGTGGGCTCTCTCCACACCCACTTCACCCACCGATAAAAAACCTGAGACATTCCCCTCAAACTCACCCCTCTTTCTCCCATCCATTCTCCTCCTGCCCTCTCTTCTTCCCCCACTTCCTCTCGTAACTGCTCTTTTTTCCTGCTCTTTTTCCAGTCCCCTCATCTCCACTACCTTTCATTTTCTTTTTCCTTTTTTCCCTTTCTTTTCCTTTCTTCTCGTCCGCCCTCTCCTTCCTTTTTCCATCGTCTATCCTCCTCTCTTCTTCTACCCCCTCCTCTCACTCCCTATGCTGTCTCCCTTCCCTCCTCCCCTTCTTCCCCTCCCCCCTCCCCTTCTCCCCCTTCTTCTCCTCCACGTGTTGTTTACTTCTTGCTGGTTCACTTAAGACGCTCTGAACCCCCCCCCCTCTTCCTCACCTCTTCCTCCTCCTGCTTCTCCCTCCCCAAACCTCGCGCCTTAACTCCGTTTCTCTCTCTCTCTCTCTCTCTCTCTCTCTCTCTCTCTCTCTCTCTCTCTCCCAGTATGTTCTTTGTTAGTGAGTTTACTACACGTGAGAGAGAGAGAGAGAGAGAGAGAGAGAGAAACCAGATTATCATGACAGAAATTCACATACCTCCTATCTCTCCTCCTGTATTACAGTGCATTGTTTTGTGTGTAATAATGTTAAGTTGTGAAATTATGCAGTTTTCAATTAGCTTAATGTAACAAGTGCTCTCGTGGTCTAAATTAGGGGATTAGCTACTCTTTTGTCTCATGTATGATGTTTATATTACTGTTTTAAATTATTATTATTATTATTTTTTTTATTTTTTTTTTTTTTTAGAAAGGGACGACCATATTCTTTGCTGCGTTGTCTCGTCTTAAAAGGAATCTCAGTTAATAACATATTGGTAAACACGTGACTGCTATACTATTTTAACGGTTACCAAGATGATTTTAATTTCCCAAAGGTGTGGCGGCGAAAGAAATAAGTGACTCAGACACATAGAACAAAGTAAAGGTTAAAATGTAAAACAAGTCGCTGATGAATAGGCGTCACGAAATCTCTAAAATCATCAGCAATGCGATCGAGTGAAATCTGTTAATCTGGCAAGTTGGGGCCGTAGAGTTTACCGACTTTTGGCACACAGCACCCCCTCAGAGGATATCATTCTTAACCAAACACGTCATACCAGCTGTTGAACCCCCAGTGGTTGTGTGTGGAAAGTTGGGTTTAAAAGGATCGTCAGAGTCCGGAGTTTTGCTACATAATATAATTTTTTGTTACGTGACGCTATTGCTGCTATTCCTGTGTGTGTGTGTGTGTGTGTGTGTGTGTGTGTGTGTGTGTGTGTGTGTGTGTGTGTGTGTGTGTGTGTGTGTGTGTGTGTGTGTGTGTGTGTGTGTGTTTTACATATTTCCTGTTACGTGACCATCTCTACTTGTATGGTTGCTGTTCCTGAATAAGTATAGAATTTCGTATAGACCAATTGCATTTTTAATAAAGCCTGAAGTGGTAAAGGAGGAGGTTTCAGGAGGCTTTCAAAGTCCATTCATGACAAAACAGCTTCAGTGAGGCAGAATTACTACACCCAGAGGAGGTCCACAAAGTTTTCCGTGTGAGGGGTGTAATGGACGAGTTATGGATGAAGGATAAGGTAGGGGAGACTTACATGGCGAAAAACTAGCCCAAACTGTCCCTCCCTCACACTAACCCGGCCCAGATTTTCGTCCTTTGGTAGCTTACTTCACCCAGCTCAGTGGTACAAGACAAAACTAAGGCTCTACGTTCTTTGTACAGCACTTCTTCGTGACCAGCACCATATTCAAGTGTTAATCTATTTTCGCAACACAGTTTTGAAGTAGACCAAGTAAGAGTAAGAAGAGTATGGTAAGGAAGACATGAACTGGGAGGGTCCATATCCGTCTATAATATGGTTTAGAGTGGCATCGACATGGTAGGGATGGAAAGCACTGAATTACCTAGATATTGGCGTACAGTTGGAGATACCAGGGAGCCTACTAAACCCACCAGAACACTAAAGTAATACGGAAAAGGTGTAAAGGAGTCTCCAAAGCCTACAAGATAACAGCGGCTCCAAAGTGACGCTCTATTGCCTCAGTGCGTGGTGGGTCAGAGCAGGTCCACCCATTCTTCCGTCTTGTGTAGAGTTCCACCTGACGTAAACAGGTCACGCCGCCTTAGGGAAAACGATTGGAGGGGCGGGAAGGTGAAGGGGGTGCTGAGAGAGAGAGAGAGAATGGGGCGAAATGAGGGTGGTTGTAGAAGAGGACGGAATGAAGGTGGGTATAGAAAGAGAGAGAATGAGGGAGGGTGAGAAAGGGAGGGAGTGAGGGAGGGTGGAGAAGGGGAGGGAATGAGGGAGGGTAGTGAAGGGGGTTGGGTGAGGTGAAGGGGTGGTGAGAAAGAGAGGTGAGGGAATGAAGGGACACAGAGAGGGTGGCGAAGTTTGTGGTGGGGAAGGAAAGAAAGGTAGGGAAGGGAAACAGGGGATGATGGGGAAGAGAGAATAGGTAGGGTAAGAAGACAGGGGTAGGTGGGTAGTAAAGGTGGTGGTAGGAAAGAAAGGTAAGAAGTAAGAGGGTGGTGAAAGGAGTTGTTGGAAAGAGAGGAGAGGCAAGGGAAGAAGATTGAGGGAAGGGAGAGGGAGGAAAGATAGAGATGAAACTAAGTGAGCATGGGAGGGGTCTGAGGGTGTGGTAGAGAGGGAAGGGGGAGAGGGGTGATAATGGAGGAAATGGAAGGATAAATAGGGGAGGGAAGCAGTTTGGTGAAGGGGGTAGTGAGACAGAGAGAAGAAGAGCTACAGGGGGTTAGTAGGAAAAGGAAGAAGTAGGAGAAGTGAGCGAGAGAGATGGTTGGGAAAGAGATGTTAAGTTTAGAGAGGGGGATAAGGAGTGGGACAGTAAGGAAAAGAAAGAGGAGAAATGAAAAAGTAAACAAGGCTATAAAATGGGAAGGGAAAAAGCAGGAGAAGAGGAGGGAGGGTCGAGAAAGTAGGGCATAAGGAAATGAGGAAGTGTCAGGACGGAATGAAAATGGAGGAACGGAAGAAGAAATAAGAGGAACATAGAACGAAACAGGGAAGAAGGAGAGAAGGGAGTAAGAAGGAGCATTGGAAATGGGGTGGTAAGCTTCGGGGTATGCGGAGAGCAAAGAGGAAAGGGAAGAGAGGAGGAGGAGAATAAAGGAGGAGGTAGAGAATGCATCAGGGAAGAAGATTTTGGGATAATGAAGACGAAGTAATGTAAAGGAAGGAAACAGGGAAGTGAGAGGAAAATTCAAGGTTGAGGGAGGGGGTCAGGGCGGCGAGGTATGAGATAAGGTCATGGGAGGGAGGGAAGGGACTGAGGAATGGGGTGATTAGGGAAGTGGAGGGGTAAAGAAAACAGGAGAGAAAAATGAGAAGGTAGAGATAGGAAAGGCGAAGCGAGGCGAGGCGAGGGATAGCGAGGAAAGAGATGGTAAGAATAGTGGGAATGAGGACAAGAAGGAATGGAGTGGGGATGGGGGAAGAGAGAGGAAACAGGTAAATGAGATGAGAAGGGTAGAGATGAGGTGAGGGGGTAAAGAGGGAGATGGTAAGGTCAGAAGAAGAGTGCAGCAAGGGAAGGAGTGGGATGGGAATGAAAGAGAAAGAACAGAGAAAGGAGGAATAAAGAGGGACACAAGAGATTTAGAAGGAAAAGTAGATACAGAAGAAGATATGGCGTTGGGAGGGAGGGATTTAGTAAGGGGGAGGGGGAGCAGTAAGGAATGGGATAATAAGGAAAGAAATGGGGGCCATGGTGTGGGAAGGGAAGAAAAAGTAAATAGAGAACGATAAGAATGGGAAGGGAAAGATAGATGGAAGATGGGAAGGTTAGCGAGGAAGGAGATAGTAGGTGGAAAAGAGGGGAACGGTAAGGAAGGCGTAGGAAGGAAAGGAAAGAGAGGCCATGGAGAGGGAAGGGAAGGGAAAGCGGAAGGATGTAACTAAGAAAGAAGAAGATGGAGAGGGGAAGAGTAGGTACACAAGATGAAGGGGGAAGGGAAGGGGGCAGTAAGGAATGGGGTGGGAAGGAAAGCAGAGGGAGGTCAAGGTGTGGGAGGGGAAGGGAAGGGGGCAGTAAGGAATGGGGTGGGAAGGAAAGTAGAAGGAGCTCACGGTGTGGGACGAGAAGGGAAGGGGGCAGTAGGGAGTGAGGTGGGAAGGAAAGAAGAGAGGTCACAGTGTGGGAAGGGAAGGGAAGGGGGGAGACCAACGATTGTCACTTGTTTACGCCGAGGAACTAGGTCAGGTCCCGACCATTACGGGATGTTATGCTGCCTCGCCTCGCCTTAGGGCACACTGGTTCACCCATTTGGAGGATTCTGCCCGCGGGGGATTGGTTGTTTGTTAGGCTTTAGGTAACGGGGTTTGTTATACTGCTCTCCTACTACGTAATGCGGACTACCTGTGGATTCCTTTGTAGTAGCATTAGTTCATTTATTCATTTATTTTAGTTATCGCCATGATATAGGATTGTAGAAGCCAGTACTGATTATTGACAGATATATTTACCTACTTATGCTGTAGATTATGATGTTTTAATCTACTGAAGGCATAATTTGGACTAAGATTTTTTCTCTTTAGCCGAAAACTATTTGCCGGTGAAACACTCGCAGCCAAATAGTGAAGAATTAACTGATTCATTTAATACAGTGACATCGCCATCTTCTGGTTCCTATAGTTTAGGTAGACTGTTTTTTTTTCATCTTAGGAAGCATCTCTCTCTCTCTCCTTTGAAAGAATTAGAAGCAATCTCCATTTAATCGTTCATTATCATAGCGTCTAGTAAAAATCCCGTGACGAACGTCAGATGATTTCATTTCGCTTAGGAAAGTTCTAGCTAAAGGGGCTGGAGATTACCGACTGATTACAGGTCTGCGTACTGGATTTTTGCTTCATGAGTGTTCCAGTGTAATGTTCTGGGCGGTAAAGTTCTACATTCTATTAATTTTGCCTTTCATAAAATTGTCATCTCACAGAATTAACGAAAAAAAAAACAAAGTTAATGATTTTC
>NC_136972.1:25698360-25708360 GCF_032717465.1 Coenobita brevimanus | reverse complement strand
GTATGCGTATGCTTGACTGTGCTTGTGAGACGGTTAACAGAAGGGAAGTGAGGGTTGTGACCTGACACTCTCTACCCCCTCCCTCTCTCCCTACCTCTCCTCCTTCCCTATCTTACCTCCCTCCCCCTTTCCTTCTTCCCTACCTAACCTCCCTCCCTATCTTACCTCCCTGCCCCTTACCTTCTCCCCCTATCCTTCCCTTTCCCAGCTTACATCTCCTCCTTTCGTGGGTTCTCTTCCTACTTCTTCACTTTCATTGTCTTTTCACGTATATTCTCAGTCCTACTATTCTTCATTTTATCCAGAGTTGTCCAATTCCTCCCCTTTTCATCTAGCCTGTTCAGCAACCTCATTTAATTCTTGGCTTCATCTGTTTTCTGCCTCTCTTTATAACTCCTTTGTACGTTTTCCATCTTGCATGCACTCCTCTTCTCCCTTTAAACCTACCCGTGTCATCTTCTAATTGTCTCTCTCCTCTCTAACAGTCATTCCCTCTCCCCACTCTCTCTCTTTTCTCCAGCCACCTCTCTCTTTACCTCTTCTTTCTTCCACCCTCTCCCATGTTTCATACCCTCTCTCTATCCCTCTTTATTTTCTTCCTATACTGTCTGTCATCTACATCTCTTTTTCCGTATTGTCTTTAACTCACATCTTTTCTTCTGCCCCTCTCATCTCTCCTTCTCCACCCGTCACCTCTCACCCTTACTTCTTCATCACCCATTCACCCCTCTCTTCCTCATCTTTTCTCCTTTTTCTTTCTGCACCATCATCTGCTATCTAATTCCCTCCTCTCTCTCTCTCTCTCTCTCTCTCCTATGCCTGCTATCCTTTTTCCTCCTTTTCCTCCTCCCTACCCCTTCCCATCCCACCAAATCATTCCCCCCTCCCCCTACCTCTTCTCTCCTCTCTCTGCTTACCTTCCCACTTGTCCCCCTCTCCCCCACCTGCCCCCACCTCTCCCTACCCCCTCCCACTCCCCACCTCACCGCCTCATCTCAAAAACATTCCTCTCTACTCCACCTTCGCCCTATTTTTGCGAAGCCGACTTACGTGGAATGGGTTACCTGTCGTTATGCCCGCAAGGTAAGGTCTCTCTCTCTCTCTCTCTCTCTCTCTCTCTCTCTCTCTCTCTCTCTCTCATTGTAACACACACACACACACACACACACACACACACACACACACACACACGAGGAAATGGTGTGTTTGTCGCGAACCTTGGCGACTTGTTTACTGTCTTGGGGGGGAAAACAGTGGGAAGACGCTCCGGCGAGGGATTACAAGGGTTTTGGGGTAGTTCGCGAATAACGGGATCTTTGCGGCCGTTAGGAGGGGGAAGTGGGGTGTAAAAGAGAGAGAGAGAGAGGGAGGGAGGGAGGAGGGGGTTACGTAGATGCGCAAGTTAGAAAGACCTTAGAGCCCCAGCCAGTTAGCATAACCTTAATACTGAAGGGAAGGATAATACAGAAACATAATCTCCTCACCCTTTAGAGCTCGTCATTGCGCTGTACATAAAAAGTTAAAGCGACCCCCTGCTGGAGTGAAGAGCCTGAGGAATGGTAAGAAAGACAGCGATGTTACGATGAAAACAACACTACATAATGAAATGCTTGAGGAATGGCAAGAAATATAGCGGTGTTGCGATGAAAATACTGATAGAAAACTGCAGAGTGTGTGGTGTGCTTTTCTCTGCTTTTTAATATTTTGAAGAGGAAATTTTGAATTCGACTCCTTGGGGTTAGTTTAAACAGAGAGGGAGAGAGAGAGAGAGAGAGAGAGAGAGAATTAAAAACAGGTTGATGATGCTTGAACGAGTTGAGAATGAAGGCAGTAAAGACGAGTCACCTTATAGTGCCTGGGAAGCCAGTGATTTGGAGAGATAAAACTGAACGTGTTGTTGAAGAATGTGGTGGAAAGCATAAAATTACTGTGTGTGTGTGTGTGTGTGTGTGTGTGTGTGTGTGTGTGTGTGTGTGTGTGTGTGTGTGTGTGTGTGTGTGTGTGTGTGTGTGTGTGTGTGTGTGTGTGTGTGTGTGTGTGTGTGTGTGTGTGTGTGTGTGTGTGTGTGTGTGTGTGTGTGTGTGTGTGTGTGTGTGTGTGTGTGTGTGTGTGTGTGTGTGTGTGTGTGTGTGTGTGTGTGTGTGTGTGTGTGTGTGTGTGTGTGTGTGTGTGTGTGTGTGTGTGTGTGTGTGTGTGTGTGTGTGTGTGTGTGTGTGTGTGTGTGTGTGTGTGTGTGTGTGTGTGTGTGTGTGTGTGTGTGTGTGTGTGTGTGTGTGTGTGTGTGTGTGTGTGTGTGTGTGTGTGTGTGTGTGTGTGTGTGTGTGTGTGTGTGTGTGTGTGTGTGTGTGTGTGTGTGTGTGTGTGTGTGTGTGTGTGTGTGTGTGTGTGTGTGTGTGTGTGTGTGTGTGTGTGTGTGTGTGTGTGTGTGTGTGTGTGTGTGTGTGTGTGTGTGTGTGTGTGTGTGTGTGTGTGTGTGTGTGTGTGTGTGTGTGTGTGTGTGTGTGTGTGTGTGTGTGTGTGTGTGTGTGTGTGTGTGTGTGTGTGTGTGTGTGTGTGTGTGTGTGTGTGTGTGTGTGTGTGTGTGTGTGTGTGTGTGTGTGTGTGTGTGTGTGTGTTTTGACCGTATGGAACAATAGGAGAAAGATGTTTACTAGAAGGAGTATGAAGAGCGTGGTTGGAAAAAAGTAACAGACGAATACTAAGATGGAAGAGTATGTTGTGCGAGGATTGAGGTATTCTTTAAGGTAGTTATAGTGGTATAGGGAATAAGACTGACTAGAAGAGTGTATAAGTAGAGAGGAAGACGTACGAAGGGAGAGAGATATTGTCTAAGAGGATATATGATTCGGGTGGTTAGAAGTAGTGATTAGGTGGAAAATGATGTGGTGGGACGCATAAAAAGAGAGAGAGAGAGAGAGAGAGAGAGAGAGAGAGAGAGAGAGAGAGATTTGATATCCCTAAAGATGATTATATACAGCCAAGCATATGTAAGATGATAATTTAACACATACATAAGCGCAAAGCAACAAAATGAGCACCGATTTTTTTTTCACCCATGACAGAGAAAGACACCGTACGTTCTTAATCTTGTATATCCTATCTTGGCGGCCACATCCATCCCTGGCCAGGTAGCCGCTCACACCTTGCTCTCGCCCTGAATGCATAATAATCAAACTCTCGTGGGAACTCTGGGAAAAATGGAAATGTGGGTGGTCGGAGAGCTGGTTGTGCGTGGACATTATCACACTGACATGATTTTTAAAGAAGGCAGGGAAGTTAGACCTGATTGCTTTACTGTAATCTCTCCATGTCAAAAAATCTCCCCCTTGTAATCGCCTAACGTTGGATTTAATTAGGACTTACTTTTCATTGCCATCACGTCTCTTTTATTCTTGCTACAACCAGAGGATTTTTTGCAGAACAGAAGTCATAGTAGTGAAGGGGTTGAAAGCTGTATTTATTCTCCCCACGTGGATGCAGTAGAGAGGTATATGAGAGAGGGGGATATAAATTAAGGGGAGGGTAGCGAAATGGCAGTGGACAGGGCGACATGGAGGCGATTTGTTTGTTGTACGAGTAGTGGCTTAAATTTGGCCTTTCACCTTGACGACGTTTTGCACTCACACTCTCTCTCTCTCTCTCTCTCTCTCTCTCTCTCTCTCTCTCTCTCTCTCTCTCTCTCTCTCTCTCTCTCTCTCTCTCTCTCTCTCTCTCTCGTCCCCAAAGTTTTCTCTCGGCATAGGAAGAGCACCCTACCTTAAAAACACATCACCTAATTAAAGAAGATAAGGCTGAGATGATAGAGAAAATAACCTTGAGATGATAGGAATAATTATAGCATGTTACATATACCATTTTCCCCAGTTACCAAACGTTCCCTATGAACTCTGCTCAGGAAAGCATACAAGTTGCTTCCCATACTAATGAGATTAAAATTTACCCCTTCAGTGAACATTGGTTATTTATTTACTCAGTTTTGCATTGTGAAGACACTTATTTATTTATTTATTTAGTTTGTTAGTTTTGTTAGTGAATATTTAACTATTTTTTTTTAGCTCTGTAATTCTTAGTATTGTAGATACCACAGAAAATATTTAAAGTTTTTGAGCAAAGTACGAGGCGTCCCCTCAAAGTAGGAAGATAAAAGGTTCCACAGACTTTATTTGTTTACTATATTCGTGCGTTTTTATTAAGCAAGGGAGAGAGGTCTAGAACTAGTAGGGTACAACACCGCTTTCCTTAATCCCTTCAGTACGTCTCCCTAAAGTAGGAAGAATGAAATGAAGAAGAGAGGCCACAGAGTCAAGGGATAAAGCAAGGTTCTACTGGGTTCAACAGAGCATTCATACCCCATAACCCTCCTTCTGTAGCTAAGTGAAGGAGGATAACACGAGTCTTGGTTTGCTTATCGTCGGCAATCTTTGTAGGTCACTCTGTACTCCAGTTGGGAAGGTTTAGGAGATAGGGAACGGATTATAGAGGGCTTGAGAAGGTGGTATAGGGAGGTTGAGGAAAGGGAAGGGGTGCTTGTGAGGGGTTGAGGAAATTGGGAGGGGTTCTTTGTGAGGGCTGAGGTGGAGGGAAAGTGTTGTTTGCGGGGGCTGAGGAGGTTTGGGAGGGCAGGGGGTTTGTAGAGATGCTGTTTGGGTTGAGGAGGAAATAGAGGTGTTTGGGAAGGTTCAGGAAGATGGGTTATTTGAGGGTTGAGAAGTCTAAGGGGGTTGAGAAGAGGCTGGGGTGAGGATTGAGATATAGAGGGAGAAACAGGTAGATGTGAGTGCGAAGTAGAAACAGAGTGAGGTACAAGGCTGTAGAGTGGAGTGAAAGGTAGAAGGGTTCAGTGAAATGTTCAGACCTCCCCAAGATCGAGTGAAGTGTAGAAATGTTGTATGAGCTGTAGGAAGACCGAGGGAGTTTTAGGAAGACAAAGTATAGAGAAGCAGAGTGAGGGACAGAGAAAGTGTGCATAGTAAGAGTGAGAAGTGCAGAGGAAAGGTATGGGGTAGAGAAATAGTGTAAAGAGAGGAATGTGTGTGTGTGTGTGTGTGTGTGTGTGTGTGTGTGTGTGTGTGTGTGTGTGTGTGTGTGTGTGTGTGTGTGTGTGTGTGTGTGTGTGTGTGTGTGTGTGTGTGTGTGTGTGTGTGTGTGTGTGTGTGTGTGTGTGTGTGTGTGTGTGTGTGTGTGTGTGTGTGTGTGTGTGTGTGTGTGTGTGTGTGTGTGTGTGTGTGTGTGTGTGTGTGTGTGTGTGTGTGTGTGTGTGTGTGTGTGTGTGTGTGTGTGTGTGTGTGTGTGGTTTATGTTGTGGTAATACGTACATGAATCCAGGTGTGCATTCGTATACCTGTATGTGCAAGGAGGAGTAGAGGTGGCGGCGGGTGTGGCGTGGAGTCGGTCGGGTGTTTACGGTCCTGTCCAACACGGAGATTTTGAGAAGCCAACGTAAACCAGCGCTCGCGAAGCCTCACAGTTTAGCCAGGCTTCACAGGGCCCGGCACGAGGCACTCAGCACACACCACACGCTGCCTCTCACTCTACACCTCACTCTAACTACTTACACCTCTCTCAGCCTTTCTACTCCCTATACTTCACTCAGACTCAACTCTCTATACCTCTCTCTGGCTATCCTAGGTAAAGGAGGTTCTATCAATAGTATTTTTTCGTAGTGCTCAGTGTATTTCTTAATCCAACACCCAGTCTTTTTTTTACATATAATATCATTGCCTCACTCTACATCCATGCCTACTTCAAGCCGTCTTTACAGGCCTAGTATACGCGCGCGCACGCGCACACACACACACACACACACACACACACACACACACACACACACACACACACACACACACACACACACACACACACACACACACACACACACACACACACACACACACACACACACACACACACACACACACACTGAATCTCTCTCTCTCTCTCTCTCTCTCTCTGACGCACTGGGTTGTAGGTGTAACAAATGGAAAGATGGACCAACAGGTAAAATGATTAGTTGCACCTGTAAAACACATACAATACACGACTTTAGGAGACTTGAACAACACCTGGGCGTCACCTTGATCAAACCTGGCGCATAAAACACAGGTCAAGTGAAGGGAAAGTGTGTGTGTGTGTGTGTGTGTGTGTGTGTGTGTGTGTGTGTGTGTGTGTGTGTGTGTGTGTGTGTGTGTGTGTGTGTGTGTGAGAGAGAGAGAGAGAGAGTGTGTGTGTGTGTGTGTGTGTGTGTGTGTGTGTGTGTGTGTGATAAAACCATACATTACCTTTCTCGCCACACATGCACTTCCTTACAATCCTATTCCTTCCTTGTCCATAAAACCCCTCCACATTTAACCTGTTTATTGTATTTATGACAGTTAACACAAGACTTATTTATTTATCTACCTATTTATTTCCTATTCATTTTTTAAGCTAAGTGAAACCCTTAGCAAGAAAGTTGTCCAAGTCTAAGATTGGTGGATTTGGATGATAAGAAATAAACAAGTGCATAATATTACCAGGTTAACAAGATATTAGCCACGAATTCTCCACAAACACCCACACCTTCTCCCCTCACTCTTTGTTATCACCTGCTTAGAGCGACGTGAGATGGGGTGTTGGTTTGGGTTGGTGATATGAAATAGATTAGCTGAGGAAAATAGCGGTTGACAGATGAGTTTCGCTACAAATTCTCATTCTATACACCCACGTCTCCTCCCGTCACACCTCCTCATCACCTGGTTTGTGACGTGGGGTGGGGTGTTGTTGTGGTGCTGGAGGGTGTAGGCGTCACGCACAGTTACGCACGGACAGGTCACGTTCAGGATAGCCCCCAGGTGAGGTCACATAAAAATAACCTCTCTTTCCTGTCAGCAGCGAGGGCGTTTGTCATCTTAGTGGGTTCCGCCTTATTACACAAATTTACATGTTAAGTCGGCGCCGAGAATTTATGGAAAGGTGTACACAAAGGTTTAAGCTGTTTATCGTGTTATGGACAAAGACGTAACACTTTGGGAATGTTGGGTGAGAGAGAGACAGGTTAGAGCTAGTATTCTTTTTTCTCTCTCTCTCTAACGTTTGAGGATAGAGTTAGAATTCTTCATTATCTCTAACGTTTCAGGATAGAGCTAGAATTCTATACTTTCTCTAACGTTTCAGGATAGAGTTAGAATTCTTTATTTTCTTTAATTTTTCTTTGGCAACACAGAATCCATGTTATGCTCTGTGTAGCCCAAAACGTGAGAGAAAATAAAGAATTCAAGCTTTAACCTGATTATCTTTTCCCACCAAATATTTTCACTTGTATTGGATCATCTGCTTAACTCTTTATTGGGCTGGACTTTATTGATTGTATTTTATTGTGAAGACGATTTTATTCAGCAGAGGGAAGCGCCTGCATTGAATAGGGAAAGACTTCTTTAATGTGATAAAAAATAATGAAAGTGTTTATAAAATTATGGTCAGATGTTTTTGTGTTTATAGTAGTTCATTTAGACTAATTTGGATAACTAATTTATTTGTACCAGTCAGTCGACCAAAAAATAATAATTAAAAAAAGAGCCTAAAATTAATGTTGATAAACGTCGAAAAATCCCATTATTTTTATGCTTAAAGTTGTCGATTTTTTGCTGATTGGAGATAAAGCAGAATCAAATCTTAATGGACGGAATTAGACGATTTTATGTACCAAAAGTCAAGCAAGATGACGTGTATATTTTGATGCTTAGAATTGTCGATTATTAGTTCATTAGATACAGTAGAATCAATGTTAGTGGCCCATATTAGACGATACTGTATCCTAACAGGCAAACTAGAGGACAGGTGTATTGCCAGGTGAGATAGGGGGATGGAGTGGAGAGGTATATGAGAGAGGGGTGTTAGCTGTGAGCATGGCAGTGAAATGGCGGGGGACAGGGCGATATGGAGGCGATTTGTTTGTGGCCACTCCTTACGGGATTAAGGCATCTGGGCATAGATAGATAGTATTTTACCTTCATGTCAATGTGCAAACGGAATCTAAATACGGTGCTGGGACTAATTAGCCCTATTTCGATGCATGAATAAGCACAGCAGTCTACTTTCAAAATGTTAACAGATGCAACGTGAAATACATTAATGTTTTCCGCTTCTCTGCCCTTACGTTTGCATTTCTTGTGGCGGTATTGATCGGCTTCGAAATCTCTGGCCCTCACTAAAGCCTTCAACACGAGGATGCAATTTTCATCTTATTCTTCCCGTTTCTAGACGATACTTTTTCGTTTCAGGGAGATTTTTGGAAGGGAAGGGGTTGATGAAGGCTGTGTCAACCCTATATACGTCGGGGAAAATATCTTTTCTAAAAAAAATCCGAAAACCAAAAATGAAGTGAAAAATGCATTCCATGGTCTAAAGTTAAGGAAGTCGTAAGGGGGAATTTAGTTCATGAAAAAACCACTTGGTAAATGAATTAATGAAGGGTTTAGTCCCATCTACCTCCTGCTGAACAAAATCGTCCTGAAAGTGAGAGAATAAAGCGAAAATTACAAATCCTCTGGAGCCAATGTTAATAAAGTCATAGCTTACAGGGAAGGTCAGTGTTGCCCCACCCTCACCTCCGCCTCCACCTTAATTGTTAGTAAATCACACCTTATCTTCACACAGGTAACTTCACGCGAGCCCAGACGCAACGTGGAGGTGACGCGACTTATGAGAGTGAGAAGGTGAGTGGGAGAGAGTGGGGGGGACAGGAGGGAGAGAGGAGGAGAGGAGGGAGAATAGATGAGGTGATTGGAAGGGGAAGTGATGGGTTAGAGAGGGGGAGAAGGAGAGAGGGGGAGAAGGAGAGAGGGGGGGAGGGGAAGGAGAGATGCAAGGTTAGGGAAGAGCTTTTATTGGAGGGGAGAGGAGGGGAGGGGAGGTGACAGACATAGACAAAAAGGTGAGGAAGAAGGGGATTGGGAGGGGTGATTGGAAAGGAGAGAAGGAAGGGGCAGTGATGGGATGGGGAAGGGATATTACACGTGAGAACAGAAGAGAGAAGGGAAAGGGAAGGTTGCGTCTACTTAAGTGTATGAGGTGGTGAAAAAACAAATTGCAGGTAAACGAAAGAAGGGTTGGGGAGTAGAAATGGGGGACGGATTTAAGGGGTGATGGGGAGGGGGTGTAGAGGATGACTGGATGGGAGAGAGGTGTTGGAAAGCTAGGAAAGGAGGGAGGAGGGCTGATAGGAGGGGAGATGTAGAAGGAGATTGGATGGGTAGGGGAGAAGAGGGCTGATGGGAGGGGAGGTGTAGAGGACAATGGCTGGGGAGGGTAGAGAAAGGCTTATTAACTTGTGGCGGAACTTGACATATTTCAGAAGAGTAAGGGAGAAAAAAGGGAGGTGAGAGGGAGGGAGTGATAGAAGGAGGAATAGAGGGGAGCTTGATGAGAACGCAGGTAGGGGCTGTGAAAGGGGAGGAGGAGGAAGGAGAGGGATGGGGAGGAGAGGGGAAATGCAGGAGTATAAAAAGGGAAATGAGGGATTACGAGGAGGGACTGGGAGAGAGGTGGTAATGAGGGGGAAGGAGGTGATGGGATGAAGGGAGGAGGGAGGAGAGAGATAAATGGGTGTGAGTGAGGGGAGGAGACAGGAAATAAAGAGGTGTGAGAGAGGTAGGGAAGAGGAGGGAGGGAGGGAGTAATGAAAAAGGAGGGGAGGGGAGGGGAAGGGAGGGGAGGTCTACCTATGTCATGCCTTTCGACACAGATGCTTTGAGTGGGGTGAAGAAGAAAAAGGAGGGCGAGCATTGAGGGTGTGTGGGAAAATATGGAGTGTGGAGGATGTGGGAAAGTATGTAGACAGAGAGAGAGAGAGGGGGTGGGGGAGGGAAAGGGAGGAAGTTGAGGTAGAAGCCGGAAGGAAGTAGAGTGAGGAAATGTTAGGAGAAAGAGAGGGTTTGAGAAAGTAATAGAGTGAATAAGGGAAGTACAGATATCGGGAAGAAAGGGACAGAGGGCATAGGCGGACGGAAGTATAAGAGGTGTA
>NC_136972.1:25688360-25693360 GCF_032717465.1 Coenobita brevimanus | reverse complement strand
AGATTCAGTGTATGGAAGAGGAGATGAGGAGGAAATGCAAGGAAAAGAGTCGCCATGAAATACAGGAAAAAATGAAAATGAGACGAAGAAGTGAATGAGGAAAAGGTAACAGAAACTGATTAAGCTAAGTTCGTATTCTCGTCTGATAAGAAAGCTCCCTAACACCTCTTCCTTATCGATTTATTTTTGGATGTGGGTAGCTAATATCCTTTTGTACGTTATTTACACAGAGTATGGCGACACTGAAAGGATTTGCTTAACACACAAGTGGACAGTCAGGCGTAATAAGCAAAGTAAGTCGCTTAAGAAAATGGGCTGGGGAGCTTCTTCAGGAGACAGGTTTACGAGCACCAGAAACAAATCCAAAAGTAAGACCCAAAGTAAAATAAATAAAGGAAGAAGGAAGTGCAAGAAAAAGCATCGTCTTACAAGGAATGGGTAAGAGTTTAGAAAGACGGGGTGGTTCCTTAGAAAATCCAGGAAGGGCCTGAAGAAGCAAGGATCACGCAAGAGTTGGATTCTTGGCTCGCGTGAAAGGAGGCTGGCTTGGCTTGGAATGGTGGCTTGACATGCGGAAGGGGAGGCAAGGAAGGAGGGAGGATAGGAGGAAGGGAGGGAGCGAAGGAAGAAGGAGAGAGTGAAGGATGAGGAAGGAAGGAAGAAATCGAGGCGGTGAGAAAAGCTTTAACGTGAACGTCCTTAGTAAACTGTTTAAACGTTAATTTTATTTTTGTCTAATATTTTGTTATATTGTTGAAGTAAGCTTAATTATTTGTTTATTTTGATGAAGTAAGCTTACCTGAATTCCCACTGTTTATCTATTCATTTTTTTTTTTGTTTATTTTGTTACAGTAAGCAGCATTTATTTTATTTTGTAGACGAAGTAAGCTTATTCAAACGTCCACTAATCAGTTCAGACCCGTACCTGAACACATTTTAAAGATTTTTACAAGATCAGTTGAACCCGCACAGAACTGTTATCTCTTGGGGGAGGGGTGTCTTCCAAGCACGAGTAAAATCTTCGAATGTTGACCGTAGTAATCTTAAGTTCTTTTTCGATCTTCAAGGGATAAATAAGAATCACATTTTTCAGAGTCTGTGTATTGTAAAAATCATAATTGTTCCTTTGTATTCCCCGTAGATGAAATGGAAAAGATTTAGGCCCCTCTTTCAGTAAGGAGGCTCCCTAACAACTATTCCTTAGCGATTTATTTTTGGTTCCTGCTGGTTCTTATGATTTTTCACTTTGCTTATACATAGGAGGGTGATATTAGAATGGTTTAAGCAACACTAAAGCCGATAGTAATGTATGATGAGCAAAATAAATCACTTCGGAATAGGTGTTAGGGAACTTCTACTTAAACAGAGGAGGGTGATATTAGAATGATATAAACAATACAAAAGACGATGGTAATGTATGATGAGCAAAATAAATCACGTAGGAATAGGTGTTAGGGAACATTCTTAACTGACGAAAAATAAGGGCTTTAGAAACAGGAAGCCGAGACCACAAAAGCGGAACTATCAGCAGTGCTCAGTGAAATAGTGCTAGACATGATTTCCCTCCTATGCCTTCAGAATTCTCAGTTTCTTACATTCCAAACAGTCCTCAAGAAAATGTGCTTCGTAATGCCTGTGTGTGTGTGTGTGTGTGTGTGTGTGTGTGTGTGTGTGTGTGTGTGTGTGTGTGTGTGTGTGTGTGTGTGTGTGAGAGAGAGGTCATTCCATCCACTGCCCAATAACAGGGTGGGGTCAAAGGCCATGTGTGGTATAGGAGTGAAATTTTGTAAACGAAGTCGAGATTATTTTCACCCGTTATGGTCTTAAAGTTTGAGAATTGAGAGAGAGAGAGAGAGAGAGAGGGGATTTTTTTTCCATAAGTTTTATTACTGCCAGGCGAACTTTTCAACTAAACACCTCTCTTAGTAAAGCAATCAAAACACATTTATTAAAGAATTTACTACGATTATTAAATTCATAAGCTTATTCTTGACACTTTACTACGATTATATTATTTTAAGCTTATTCTTGATGCCACAAAGGTTTTTTTTATTCAGCTTTAGGGGGACGTGTCCTAATGGAGGGGAGTGGAAATGAATCTTACTAAATTCCTCTTATAAAAGACGTGTTAGGTAAATTGTGAAAGTTCTCTCTCTCTCTCTCTCTCTCTCTCTCTCTCTCTCTCTCTCTCTCTCTCTCTCTCTCTCTCTCTCTCTCTCTCTCTCTCTCTCTCTCTCAATTCCTGTTACTAAAACCATCTAAGATAATTTGCGAAGGATCTGTCTGTCTGTCTGTCTCTGTCTGTCTGTCCGTCTCTGTCTGTCTGTCTGTCTGTCTGTCTCTCTGTCTCTCTCTCTCTCTCTCTCTCTCTCTCTCTCTCTCTCTCTCTCTCTCTCTCTCTCTCATAATCACCGCTGTCGATTATAATTACCATCCCGTAGTTTACCTGGGCTTGTAGATTGCCGCTAACTCGTTTGGTTAAGGTTTTTTCATGTCTGCAATGCTGAATGTGAAGGTCAAGGTGTGTGTGTGTGTGTGTGTGTGTGTGTGTGTGTGTGTGTGTGTGTGTGTGTGTGTGTGTGTGTGTGTGTGTGTGTGTGTGTGTGTGTGTGTGTGTCGTAAGCCTGTTCAGTCCGTTTATTTCCTCATGTGCTCAAATTCCTCTCTCTCTCTCTCTCTCTCTCTCTCTCTCTCTCTCTCTCTCTCTCTCTCTCTCTCTCTCAGATTCCCAATTTTCTCCTATTTTCTCTGTCTATCTTGCTGTCTTTATCAGTCTCGTTTCTCGTTTCTCCTTTTTCTCATTCTCAGCCAGCGTGTGTATGTATGTGTGTAAATGTGAATGTGTATGTATGTATGTATGAATTGTATGTATGTATGTGTATGTATGTATGCACGTATGTTTGTATGTACGTTTGTATGTGTGTACTTGAACACGAGTATGCCCATGTATGTGCGCCTAAGCAAAACAAATCATACGCATATAAGGTCAAAAAAAGGCCTCCCCAGTCTGGTTCTCCGCTGTCTGCCTTTGCTCAGGTTTTCAAGGCAACTTTTAGCGCTGTGTTCCATGATAAAACTAGACGCGATTGAGTGTCCAAGGCGATCCAGGCGGCGAGATGCTGTTACCAAGAATTACAGCTTTTTTTTTCACCCTTAGTTCTAATATACTTTTTTTAAAGGTATTTTCACTTTCAGGTATATGCGTTCTTGTCGATCTGTTGCTATCTAGGCTGGCGGAATTTTGTATTTGTATTCCTTTAATTCATGGACCTAGGGTGATGTATAATTACGTATATTAGTATGCTTTTTTTGTTCTAGGTATTATCACTTATGTATCTACGTTCTTGAGTTGTCTCTATCTAGACTGACGGAATTTTGTGTTTTTATTAATCCATGGACTCTGACATAATTCCGTGTACTTCTGCTCTTACGAGATTATTTTAACTCGAAAAACCTTGTACTGAAGGGGTTTAATGCTGTATCTGACCTTTCCAGGTCGAGAAGTGTCTCTAAAGCATAATAAAATTGTCAAAAGACATTCTCTTGCATAAATTCTATCGATGTTCGGTTACTTAAGATTGAGTGTGTGTGTGTGTGTGTGTGTGTGTGTGTGTGTGTGTGTGTGTGTGTGTGTGTGTGTGTGTGTGTGTGTGTGTGTGTGGGTGGGTGGGTGGGTGGGTGGGTGTGGGTGGAAGGGTGTGGGTGTGGTTGGGGGAGGGATGAATCACTTTGCATTAAATTCAGGTACCGGTATAAGTTCTCATCAAGAAGTTGTTACGTACATTTACACCTTTCTTTAGATGTCTCAGCTAAATTTTATCTTAAATATTCTGAACGAGGAGACGTGTTCTAGATTAATAACTTTCAAAAATATATTAGCATCATATCACCTGTAAAGGCGTAGGTGGGCCCCAGGGTAGCTCTCCATAGATCATTTATTGGTAGATCAGTAGACTTCATCAGTAGATAAATGATACACAGACTACCAGCTACCTTATGGGACTGAAACCGTGGCGCATTGTGTATGGTCTTCACCCCGTCTTGAGTACTCTATCACTATACTCTGTTCACTTTGTCTTGGCCTAAAGCTATCCATCCGTCTTGAATTCTGAGTTATAGCAATGGATTGACACTAGAATATAACGCCAGTCTTGAAGAAGTGCCAAAGAAAGGATGTCGAGCCACAGTATTGTCTTTCTCTGCCATCGAGCTGCGTGAAAATGAGCTGCAAAAGGATGAAAAACTGAGCCAAGTTAAAGTAAAAGAACCATAGCGAGTGTAAAAATAAGGTGACACGACAAAAGGCCAGCTACACCATGGGAGTTCAACAAGGGTGTGGGTTGAGAAAAGCTGTGGGGTTAACAAATTACGAGTGGAAAGTAGAATAGCCGTGTGTGCCGGAGCGTATCGCTGTTAAACCCTCGACGAAAAATTGACCAAACACACCAAGACTCGTATCCCCAACACCTTTTCTTATGAGATTTATTTTGTTTTCTGCCTTTTACTATCCAATTCTGTGTTAACGTAAACCCTTCATACATTGCCACAAGACTCGTAGATTCAGGAAGCTGCTTCTCCCCAACACCTTTTCTTAAGCGATTTATTTTGTTTACTGCATTTTGGCCAAGCACTTCAAAACTCGTTTTCTCGTTGTTCAGGAAGCTCCCTCTCCCTAACACCTTCTCCTAAGCGATTTATTTATTGCATAATACTGTCTGATTCTGTGTTAACGTAAACCCTTCAGACATTGCCATAAGGTTCTTTTTCTCGCCGATTCAGGAAGCTCCCTCTCCCTAACCCCTTTTCCTAAGCGATTTATTTTCTTTACTGCGTTTTGGCCAAGCACACGAAGACTCTTATTCTCGTCGGTTCGGGAAGCTTCCTCTCCCTAACACCTTCTCCTACGCGATTTGTTTATTGCATTTTATTGTCCGATTCTGTGTTAACGTAAATCCTTCATGGCCATACTGTACATAACTTACAAAAGTGACTCTGTGTGC
>NC_136972.1:25678360-25685860 GCF_032717465.1 Coenobita brevimanus | reverse complement strand
ATGATCACAGCAATGATAAAGACAGATGGCTCGCACCTGATGATGTGGAGGTATGCGCGCTGTGAGTGTCCCCCTTTTTGTACCTCAGTGCCCCGTTGCTAATAGACTAAATTGTTGGAGTAGTGGACTGCTGACGGAAAAGACGCTTGATCGAACCCAGACCTCAGCAGGAATGAGATTTGCATTTCCCTAACCCCTTGGACTCTATCTATCTATCTATCTATTGCCAGACGCCATAATACAACGCTGGGTGGTAACCATATAACCAAACCATACGTGCTCCCTACGTGTTAAGTGGGTTGGTGGAGGGTTAGTGCCCCTCCTTGTAAAACAAGTAACTCAGAGTCAAATGGCCACCCCCCCCTTGGACTCGATGATATAAAAATTAATTCTGTTCCTGCTACCTCCAGACGATTTCTTTCATCTGCTTCAGCTTATCACAGTCATCTATGGTTCTTTCATTTCAACTTGGCTCAGATTTTCGTCCTTTTGTAGCTTATTTCGCGTAGGTCAGTGACGGAAGAGGACAATGCTACGGGTCCACTACTTCCATTACATAGCACTTCTTCGTGACTGGCACCGCATCCTAGTGTTAATCTTCTATAACTAAACATTAAGACGGAGACATAGCAATTTCAGGCCAAGTTAGAGCGAAAAGAGCATAGTAGTGACGGGGGTAATGAGAGTTTAACCCCATTGAAAGTCTCTCCAAAGCTGAATAAAATGGACTGGAGATAAGTAAGTAGCAAAAATAAGGGAAACAAGAGGAAACGCACGAATAAATATAACATGAGACGTGTCGGCCTGATGTGGTAAAAAAAAAAAATAATAATAATAATAATAATAAAAAAAATCTCGTCTGCTCCTCCGCGGGACCATTGACGTAAAAAAAGAACCCCACTATTACCATCACACCAGATCTGAATGAGGGAGTGCGAGTATGTGTTCAGTATGGACGGTGGGTATTTGTGCCGATGCGGTGACATGTGAGGCTGCGTGGCACGTGGGGAGGCCTGCAGAGCCTTGGGGAACGGGTCTCTCATCCCAGACTAGAGTGCGGTGAAGAATGCTAGATAAATGACTGAAAATAATACCGACATTTTCATTCCTTTTCAGCTTATTTTGCGTAGCACGGTAGCAGAAAAAGACAATACTACGGCTCTGTATCCTTTCCATAGCACCTCTTCGTGACTAGCATCATACTCTCGTGTTTAATCTACTGTTACAGCTAAATATTCATGATGAGGAGACGGTAATTTTAGGCCATGTTAGGTTAAAAACGACATAGTAGGCTTGACGGTACATCGCAACACTATCCTAACTGTATCATGCAAACCTTAATTCCGAAATTGTTTTTAATATCGCCCCAGTAATTCGGAAACACAAACGTATAAAATAAATATTAAGCTTGACTGTATGTATTGGAGATCTCTGTATGTAAAGAGCTAGGCATGTTCTTATGTAATTCGCTTCTTTTGCACATACACTCGCACATGCACGCAAACCTATAGTCAGTGCAGTGCATTCATACACAAGCTGACAGACAGACAGACAGACAGGGCGGCCGGGTGTAACAGTCTGCCTTAGTGGTGGGGACCCGAGAGAGAGAGAGAGAGAGGATAGTGATGTCACCACTCAGCACCGGGGCAGACTTGGTTACACCCAGCCTCCCAGAAGCTTTGTGTGTGTGTGTGTGTGTGTGTGTGTGTGTGTGTGTGTGTGTGTGTCCAGCATAGCAGACGCAGCAACTCGTCCTTGTCCCACTCCTTTACCTGTTCATATTGATTCCTAATTATTGTCCTTTTCTTGTCAGGTCAGTTCACGGTACCTTGATGTTCCACAGAGCAGGTACAGTGACGGATGATTTTTGGCTGTAAATTTCTTTCTTTCTTTCCTCCTCCTCCTCCTCATTATTACTACTTCTATTATTCTTCCTAGTATTTTGAATTGACAAGTAGTGTGTCTGGAGGAAGGTTTTTATCCATGGAAAATGATATTGCCGGCCACTTTTTTTTTTTTTTTAACTTTTTTTTAATGGATTTTGTTGAGGGTAATACCAACTGCATTTACTTTTAATACTTTTCTTTTTTTAGTAAATTTTCTGACATACACTGAATCGAAGTCAAGTTTATTCTAAGCTATAGTAACTGAATATCACTCGTTATTCCCTTTCCTTTTAAATACAGGCTTTATTCTTTTTATTCTTCCCTGTTCTTGGGTGATAAGTTTAGAAATGAAAGTACGGAATCAAGTACTCTATTTTTTTAACATGCAAAGTGAATTGGTAAAGCATGAAAGTTGAATCCAGTGTAATTTTCGTTGTGTCATTTTCTTTTCTTAGTCCTGTGCCATTTTCGTTGCCATTTTCTTAGCCTAGTGTCATTTTCTTTAATTTTCTTTGTCATGTTCTTAGTCCAGTGTCATTTTCTGTCATATTCTCAGTCCAGTGTTATTTTCTTTGTCATTTTCTTAGTCCAGTGTCATTTTCTTTGTCGCCTTATTAGTTCAGTGTCATTTTGTCATTTTCTTAATCCAGTGCCATTTCCTTTCTCATGTTCTTAGTCCAGTGTCATTTTGTTCGTCATTTTCTTGGTCCAGTGTCATTTTCCTGGCGTCATATTCTTACACTTATGGAAGCTATTTTTTACAGACTAAACTGGGTATATCTTGGCATATCCAGTTAATATAATTGTAGTATAATCTCATTTCTCGTCCTACATTTTATAAAGCGAGGATGGAAGCGGAGAACATTCATTTTTTTTACATGACAAAAAAAAATTGTAAAAATGAAATTATATCTACGTTTACCAGTTTTTGTTTGATTTAGTTTGGATGAGAATTTTTAAAAGTTGACTAGTAGGTGCGTTCAGTGTAATTACTCTTTTTTTTTTTTTATGGAAGCTAATTATTATGGGGTTGAAATTAGAGTCGTCCACTTATTTAAATCTCCCACCTTCGCCCCCCCCCACCCAGCCTTTGAAATCTGATTTGGAGGCCAATTTTTCTAGCCTGGAGACTGGGTACATAAAAGACAATTTTTTTTTTTATCCACACGGAATACTAAAGGTTAAAACTTTCTACGGCCACTTCTGTTGACTTCACTTAATTTAGAAGGTATATTTGTCTATTTATCTATCTATTGCCAGACGCCTAAATCCCGTAAGGGGTGGCCACAAACAAATCGCCTAAAAATCCATTCATTACATGTTTAATTTCTTTCCTTTTCTTCTCATTATAAACATCCCTCTGATTTTTTTCCCACCTGAGGATGGTCGTTAATTAGTAGGGTCTGAAATTACCTGCATCCAGTTTTTAATATTTTCCTTTGATAATAATGTTTTATAATGTGGAAGCAGATTTTTTGAGGTGCGAGTATGTGTGCAGTTATTATAACTTTTTTCTTCTTTGTTAATATGAAAGCAAATTAGTAGAGCTGGAACTGAGTATATTCGTATTTTACTGAATAATATGAATAAGAATAAGAATAATAAAATGATAATAATAATAATAATAATAATAATAATAAAAATATGAAGAAGAAGACGAAGAAAGATCAAAACTGAGTAGATTCATTTTTACTAAATAATAATAATAATAATAATAATAATAATAATAATAATAATATAATAATAATAATAATAATAATAATAATAATAATAATAATAATAATAATGATTTTACTGATATGGAACTGAATTTCTAAAGAATGATAAGTGGATATATTCAAGATAATTATAACTTTTTTATTTATTTTTTTTAGTAAGGAAGGGAATTAGTAAAGGAAGATAGCTGGGTACACTTTTTTTTATTTTTTTATTTTTATATGCTTTTTTTCTTATGATTTTTTTTTTTTAATATGCACTTTCTTTCTAATTTATGCACGCTTAATTATTCACAATTTCACAACGAGACTGAGATACGGTTGTCTAGCGCTAACCAGTTCTCCCTCAGGGCTGACGTGTGAAATGTGTGTGTGCGCGTGTGCGTGTGTGTGTGTGTGTGTGTGTGTGTGTGTGTGTGTGTGTGTGTGTGTGTGTGTGTGAGAGAGAGAGAGAGAGAGAGAGAAAGGGGGAAGAGGAGAAAAGTGAGACATGTGTGTGTGTGTGTGTGTGTGTGTGTGTGTGAGAGAGAGAGAGAGAGAGAGAGAGAGAGAGAGAGAGAGAAAGGGGGAAGAGAAGAAAAGTGAGACGTGTGTGTGTGTGTGTGTGTGTGTGTGAGAGAGAGAGAGAGAGAGAAAGTAAGAGAGAGAGAAAGGGAGAGAGAGACGTGTGTGTGTGTGTGTGTGTGTGAGAGTCAGTTTGCTAGTCTAAAAAAAAAATGAGATTACCTTATTCTCAGTGGATCAGAATGAAACAATATTCTAATGTGCGGGTCGGCAAAGGTTGAGAATAATTCCTGTTTATTAGGGAGAAAAAAATTGTGGCCTAGCGTGGTGTAATGCATGACATATTTTGGCATGCAAGGAAGGGGGGATGATGACAGGAGGAAGATGCAGGCTGCATGTGCATCAAGAATTGTGGAGTTATTGTGTGTGTGTGTGTGTGTGTGTGTGTGTGTGTGTGTGTGTGTGTGTGTGTGTGTGTGTGTGTGTGTGTGTGTGTGTGTGTGTGTGTGTGTGTGTGTGTGTGTGTGTGTGTGTGTGTGTGTGTGTGTGTGAGAGAGAGAGAGAGAGAGATTTTTTTTTTTGCATATTTTGATAATCCTGCAGAGAGAGAGAGAGAGAGAGAGAGAGAGAGAGAGAGAGAGAGAGAGTTTATAAATGGATTGTTTATAATGGCGAAATATTTAGTACTGTCGCATTCAGAGAGAGAGAGAGAGAGAGAGAGAGAGAGAAAATGGATTGTTCAGAATGGCAAGATGTTGAGTCCTAGGCTATCTATCTATATACCTAGGCTGCTTCCCCCAAGGAAAGGGAGGTAGCCGAGACAGGACGACACACTCCCCATTTACTCATCCATTCAAACACATTCATTCGCATCTTAGCCCCAAGGGGAGAACGGACAGATCCTCACCGCACCACACCGCACAAGGGTCCTAGGCAATTAAACAAAAAAGAAAAACAATAACACCATGGTCGAGATTCCTAATTTACAGACATACTTTTGGCGAGAGAGAGAGAGAGAGAGAGAGAGAGAGAGAGAGAGATGACAACAGGGAGACAAAATTCCTTATTCTTGAACTCTGTATTACGAAGGAGGGGGGGGGGAAGTGAGCTTGACATGGCTCCCTATTCATAGATATTCTTTGCCCCCTCTGTCAGATGAAGTCCTCTCTCTCTCTCTCTCTCTCTCTCTCTCTCTCTCTCTCTCTCTCTCTCTTTAAGTTCACTCTTACTGCTACAAGGCGATTTTATTCATCTTGGGCCTCGTGCTGAAGGGATTAAGATTGTATGTAAGGCTTTCAGTTCGAATTTTTCCCCAAGTTTAATGTTAATAATAATAATAATAATAATAAATGATAATAAAAATAATAATAGCAGTAGTAGTAGTAGTAGTAAGAATAGTAGTAGTAATAAAAAATTGATAATAATAATAATAAATAAATAAATAATAATAATAATAATAGTTGTAGTAGCCACAGTATAGTCTTATTCTGCCGCTGAGCCACGTGAAGTAAGCCGCAAAAGGACAAAAATCTGGGCCAGGATAAAGTAAAAAGACTATAGTGTCTGATGGAGATAGCAAGAAAATTGGCATCGTCGGTGGGAAGAGGTTTAAAATTTTGTAACTACGACCTCTTGACCTTAATAAAAAGACAGACATCGGCCTGAAAAGGTTAAGATTTTTTGTAACTGTGACCTCGACTAATATAAAAACAGTCATAGGGGTTAAGATTAAGATTATTTGTAACTGTGACTTGTAGAATTAACGTCAGTCATGGGGGTGAAGGTTAAGATTATTTGTAACTGTGACTTCTAGAATTAACAGTCAGTCATGGGGGTGAAGGTTAAGATTATTTGTAACTATGACCTCTTGAGAATTAAAAGTCAGTCGTCGGGTTGAAAGGGTTGAGAGCCTCCTAGAATACGACCTCGGAACACAGGGTCGTAAATCGCGGCGAGGTAGAAATTAAAAACGCACCTGGCAATCACGCTCATCCCCCCAGCCTCAATTTTGCGGTAAAGAAAGTAGAAATCACGTTGGAATTGAGCTCGCAGGGGTGGAAAGACGGGCAGGGAACGCGTCAGAGGCCTGTGATTATAACTTTAGCGGCGTTGCGTGATGGGTAAGGGAATAATAATGCGTGGGAAGAGGTTGTAAAGTGAGGGTGAGACGTGGTATGCAAGGGGGATGGTGATATGATGACCGTGGTGGAAATTGGTTCACTGAGGAATTTTTAATATGGTTGGATAGTCACTCGTCGCCAAAGACAGATAGATAGATAGCTGGGATAAGGATAGATAGACGGATAGTTGAGATAGGGATAGATAAATGGACAGATTGATTGTTGAGACTGATAGATTAAAAATAAAAACCTCCACAGCAGTGGGGATCATTTTAAAACCTTACTTCACCTAATTTAACCTAATTTTCACTAACTTTAGCGGTGTTGTGTGATTTGGGGGAATAATATGCATGGGAAGGGGTTGTAAAGTGAGGCTGAGGTGTGGTATGCAAGGGGGTGGTGAAATGACTGTGCTGGAGGTCCACTGTGGAATTTTTAATAGTCAGAAATTAGACAGAAAAAAAAAAAACTTAGAATTTGACATTGGGAGGGACTTTTTTTTTGTTTTTTAGACTTTGAAAATTTTAGGGATTTTTACCTTTTTTACCTAAGACGGTATGATAGGATTTGTTTTCTAACATAACCGGGCTTAATCTAATCTAACCCAACTAACTTTAAAGGCGTTGCGTTGTGGGTGGAAGAATAATAATGCAAGGAAGGGTAAAGTAGGGCTGAGATGTGGGATGCAAGGGGGGTCAGAGTGAGATAAGCTGATATGATAACCCCGACACCTAAATTCACAGTAAGGGCAATAGACTTTGGGGATACCTTTTGTCTAGAATAAAAAGGATTCGTGAAGGTTAGGCGAGGCAATAAGTTAGAGTTGAAAGAGATGGGGGAGGCATTTATTTTGCTTTGGGCTCGGCTGTTAATGATTAGATGATGATGATGAGTGATGCTGCTGCTGCTGATGATGATGATGATATTATTATTATTATTATTATTATTATTATTATTATTATTATTATATACCTAACCACCACTAGTTTGCAGTCACAGGCAGAACAACACTGTCAGGTTGCGAAAAATTTAAAGCATCTTGGTAGAGAAGAGTAAAAGAAAAACATATATTCACTTAGGAAATTTAAGAACAAGGACCGCATTGAAACTAGATGGAAGGACTCGATAATATGTCCGCAAAAACAGCAGCAATCAGCACAACCCACCGACCTTGCATGACAGTCAGAGGTAAAGAAAAGCATGTTAATCGAGGGCGTAGATAAAAAAAGAAAATTCCCCTTCACTTTTTTTCCTTTCTTTAGCAACGAAATTAAC